>NC_069499.1:240800532-241100532 GCF_027579735.1 Bombina bombina | reverse complement strand
TGAGTTCCAGGATAAAAAGTTCATGCTGTTTCAAGACTTCTAGGACTTCTTAGCTTCTAAGCAGAGTACACACACACTGAGCACTGTGAATATACACGCACTAAGCACTGTGAATATACAAGCACTAAGCACTGTGAATATACAAGCACTAAGCACTATGAGTACATACGCACTGAGCACTGTGAGTACACGCACTGAGCACTGTGAATACACGCACTGAGCAATGTGAGTACACACGCACTGAGCACTGTGAGTACACAAGCACTGAGCACTGTGAGTACACAGGCACTGAACACTGTGAATACACACACACTGAGCACTGTAAATACACAAGCACTGAGCACTGTGAGTACACACATACTGAGCACTGTGAATATACATGCACTGAGCACTGTGAATATACATGCACTGAGCACTGTGAGTACACACGTACTGAGCACTGTGAATACACACGCACTCAGCACTGTGAGCACACATGTACTGAGCACTGTGAATACACACGCACTGAGCACTGTGAGTACACAAGCACTGAGCACTGCAAGTACACACGTACTGAGCACTGTGAATACACACGCACTGAGCACTGTGAGTACACAAGCACTGAGCACTGCAAGTACACACGTACTGAGCACTGTGAATAAACACGCACTGAGCACTGTGAGTACGCAAGCACTGAGCACTGCAAGTACACACGTACTGAGCACTGTGAATAAACACGCACTGAGCACTGTGAGTACACACGTACTGAGCACTGTAAATACACATGCACTGAGCACTATGAGTACACAAGCACTGAGCAATGCAAGTACACACGTACTGAGCACTGTGAATACACATGCACTGAGCACTGTGAGCACACAAGCACTGAGCACTGCAAGTACACACGTACTGAACATTGTGAATAAACACGCACTGAGCACTGTGAGTACGCAAGCACTGAGCACTGTGAGTACGTAAGCACTGAGCACTGTGAGTACACACACACTAAGCACTGTGAGCACACATGTACTGAGCACTGTGAATACACACGCACTGAGCACTGTGAGTACACAAGCACTGAGCACTGCAAGTACACACGTACTGAGCACTGTGAATACACACGCACTGAGCACTGTGAGTACACAAGCACTGAGCACTGTGAGTACACACACTAAGCACTTTGAGCACACACGCACTGAGCACTGGGAGTACACACAGTGAACACTGTGAGTACCCAGCACAGAGCCCTATGGGTACACACAAACCATGCACTGTGAGTACACACTCACTGAGAATTGTAATCAGACATGCAATGAGCGCTGTAAGTACACATGCACTGTGCACTGTAATTACACATGCACTGTGCACTGTGAGTACACACGCACTGAGGATTGTCGGTTAGGGTTGCCACCCGTCCCTTAAAATACAGAACACTTATAAGTTACACATGCTGCAGGGTGTGCAGGGAGGAATATGAATAGTGCTGTCCAGAAACACAATACATGTTCCTCCCTGCACACCCTGCAGCATGTGCAACTCATAAGTGTCCAGGAAAACATGGCTGAGGTGGCAACCCTACTGTGGGTGCACACGCACTGAGCACTGTGAATACACACACAGTGAGCACTGTGAGTACACACACACTGAGCGCTGTGAGCGAACACACACTGAGCGCTGTGAGTACTCACGCACTGAGCACTGTAAGTATACACGCTAGACATGTGCATGGCGAAAAAATTTGGTTCGGATCGATTCAGATTTTTTCGAATTTCGGTTCGGATCCATTCGAATTTGGAAAAATTTGAATCAATTCGGTTCGGATTCGTTTCGGATTTATTCGGATTCGAATCAATTCGGCTGAATTTGGTTCGATTCGGTATTTTGGAATTTCGGTAAGTATTCGGTGGGATGTGCTGTGTATTAGACTAGTATTATGTACTGTATATTAGGTGTAACCCATAGCAGAGTGATATAACCTAATATACTGTACAATACTAGTGTAATCCATGGCCAGCCGAATCTACCGAATAAATTCGAATTTATTCGGTAGATTCGGCACTATTTTAATTCGGAAATTCGAATCGATCCGAATTCCAAATTTACTGAATTCGGCCGAATTTCCTAATCGATCCGAAAAGAATCGCACATATCTAATACACGCACTGAGCACTGTGAGTGCACACGCACTTGGAACTGTGAATACACACGCAGTGAGCACTGTGAGTACTCACGCACTGAGCACTGTAAGTATACACACACTGAGCACTGTGAGTAAACACACTCAGCACTGTGAATACACGCACTGAGCAATGTGAGTACACACACACTGAGCACTATAAATACATGCACTGAGCACAGTAAGTACACACACACACTGAGCACTGTGAGTACACATACATTGAGCACTGTGAGTATACACACACTGAGCACTGTGAATACACGCACTGAGCACTGTGAGTACACACACACTGAGCACTGTGAGTACACACACTAAGCACTTTGAGCACACACGCACTGAGCACTGGGAGTACACACAGTGAACACTGTGAGTACCCAGCACAGAGCCCTATGGGTACACACAAACCATGCACTGTGAGTACACACTCACTGAGAATTGTAATCAGACATGCAATGAGCGCTGTAAGTACACATGCACTGTGCACTGTAATTACACATGCACTGTGCACTGTGAGTACACACGCACTGAGGAT
Source organism: Bombina bombina (assembly GCF_027579735.1). NCBI lineage: Eukaryota > Metazoa > Chordata > Amphibia > Anura > Bombinatoridae > Bombina > Bombina bombina. Next base: position 241,097,842 of record NC_069499.1, on the reverse strand, counting down.
TGTCGGTTAGGGTTGCCACCCGTCCCTTAAAATACAGAACACTTATAAGTTACACATGCTGCAGGGTGTGCAGGGAGTAATATGAATAGTGCTGTCCAGAAACACAATACATGTTCCTCCCTGCACACCCTGCAGCATGTGCAACTCATAAGTGTCCAGGAAAACATGGCTGAGGTGGCTACCCTACTGTGGGTGCACACGCACTGAGCACTGTGAATACACACACAGTGAGCACTGTGAGTACACACACACTGAGCGCTGTGAGCGAACACACACTGAGCGCTGTGAGTACTCACGCACTGAGCACTGTAAGTATACACGCTAGACATGTGCATGGCGAAAAAATTTGGTTCGGATCGATTCAGATTTTTTCAAATTTCGGTTCGGATCCATTCGAATTTGGAAAAATTTTAATCAATTCGGTTCGGATTCGTTTCGGATTTATTCGGATTCGAATCAATTCGGCTGAATTTGGTTCGATTCGGTATTTTGGAATTTCGGTAAGTATTCGGTGGGATGTGCTGTGTATTAGACTAGTATTATGTACTGTATATTAGGTGTAACCCATAGCAGAGTGATATAACCTAATATACTGTACAATACTAGTGTAATCCATGGCCAGCCGAATCTACCGAATAAATTCGAATTTATTCGGTAGATTCGGCACTATTTTAATTCGGAAATTCAAATCGATCCGAATTCCAAATTTACTGAATTCGGCCGAATTTCCTAATCGATCCGAAAAGAATCGCACATATCTAATACACGCACTGAGCACTGTGAGTGCACACGCACTTGGAACTGTGAATACACACGCAGTGAGCACTGTGAGTACTCACGCACTGAGCACTGTAAGTATACACACACTGAGCACTGTGAGTAAACACACTCAGCACTGTGAATACACGCACTGAGCAATGTGAGTACACACACACTGAGCACTATAAATACATGCACTGAGCACAGTAAGTACACACACACACTGAGCACTGTGAGTACACATACATTGAGCACTGTGAGTATACACACACTGAGCACTGTGAATACACGCACTGAGCACTGTGAGTACACACACACTGAGCACTGTAAATACACACACACTGAGCACTGTGAATACACGCACTGAGCAATGTGAGTACACACACACTGAGCACTATAAATACATGCACTGAGCACTGTGAGTACACACACACTGAGCACTGGGAGTATACACACACTGAGCACTGAGTACACACACACTGAGCACTATAAATACACGCACTGAGCACTGTGAGTACACAAGCACTGAGCAATGTGAGTACACACACACTGAACACTGTGAATACACACGCATTGATCACTGTGAGTACACAGGTGATGAGCTCTGTGAGTACCCAGCACAGAGCACTATAGGTACACACGGACCAAGCACTGTGAGTACACACAGTGAAATACACATGCACTGTTGTAAATACACATGCACTGAGCGCTGTAAGTACACACGCACTGACCACTGTGAGTACACAAGCACTGAGCACTGTGAGTACACATACATTAAGCACTGTAAATACACACGCACTGACCACTGTGAGTACACACACATTAAGCACTGTAAATACACATGCACTGACCACTGTGAGTACACAAGCACTGACCACTGTGAGTACACAAGCACTGACCACTGTGAGTACACAAGCACTGACCACTGTGAGTACACATGCACTGAGCACTGTGAGTATACACACACTGAGCACTGTGAATACACGAACTGAGCCCTGTGAGTACACACACACTGAGCACTGTAAATACACACACACTCAGCACTGTGAATACACGCACTGAGCAATGTGAACACACACACACTGAGCACTATAAATACATGCACTGAGCACTGTGAGTACACACACACTGAGCACTGTGAATACACGCACTGAGCACTATAAATACATGCACTGAGCACTGTGAGTACACACACTGAGCACTGTGAATGCACGCACTGAGCAATGTGAGTACACACACACTGAGCACTATAAATACATGCACTGAGCACTGTAAGTACACACACACTGAGCACTGTGAGTATACACACACTGAGCACTGTGAATACACACGCACTGAGCACTGAGTACACACACACACACTGAGCACTATAAATACACGCACTGAGCACTGTGAATACACGCACTGAGCAATGTGAGTACACACACACTGAGCACTATAAATACATGCACTGAGCACTGTGAGTACACACATACTGAGCACTGTGAGTATACACACACTGAGCACAGAGTACACAAGCACTGAGCACTGTGAGTACACACACACTGAGCACTGTGAATATACACGCACTGAGCACTGAGTACTGAGTACACACACACACTGAGCACTGAGTACTGAGTACACACACACACTGAGCACTATAAATACATGCACTGAGCACTGTGAGTACACACAAACTGAGCACTGAGAGTACACACACACTGAGCACTATAAATACACGCACTGAGCACTGTGAGTATACACACACTGAGCACTGTGAATACACGCACTGAGCACTGTGAGTACACACACACTGAGCACTATAAATACACACACTGAGCACCGTGAGTACACACACACTGAGCACTGAGAGTACACACACACTGAGCACTGAGAGTACACACACACTGAGCACTGAGAGTACACAAGCACTGAGCACCGTGAGTACACACACACTGAGCACTGAGAGTACACACACACTGAGCACTATAAATACACGCACTGAGCACTGTGAGTACACACACACTGAGCACTATAAATACACGCACTGAGCACTGTGAGTACACACACACTGAGCACTGAGAGTACACAAGCACTGAGAGTACACAAGCACTGAGCACTGTGAGTACACACACACTGAGCACTGTGAGTACACACACACTGAGCATTGTGAGTACACACACACTGAACACTGTGAGTACACACAGTGAAATACACATGCACAGTTGTAAATACACATGCACTGAGCGCTGTAAGTACACACACATTAAGCACTGTAAATACACACGCACTGAGCACTGTGAGTACACAAGCACTGAGCACTGTGAGTACACACGCACTGAGCACTGTAAATACGCGCACACTGAGCACTGTAAATACGCGCACACTGAGCACTGTGAGTAGACAAGCACTGAGCACGGTGAGTACACACACATTAAGCACTGTAAATATACACGCACTGTGAATACACACGCATTGAGCACTGTGAGTACACAGGTGATGAGCTCTGTGAATACCCAGCACAGAGCACTATAGGTACACACAAACCAAGCACTGTGAGTACACACAGTGAAATACACATGCACTGTTGTAAATACACATGCACTGAGCACTGTAAATACACACGCACTGAGCACTGTAAATACACATGCACTGAGCGCTGTAAGTACACACGCACTGAGCACTGTAAATACACATGCACTGAGCACTGTAAGTACACACGCACTGAGCAATGTAAATACGCACGCACTGAGTGCTGTGAGTACACACTTTAAGACTAGTAGATATATATTTTACCAAACAATAAGGTTAAACACACAGAATGTCCTTTTAAAGGAACAGTAAATACAGTAGATTTGTATATTCAACAAATGTATGATAACAAGACTATGCAAAAGCACTTGGAGGCCGAATTATCAAGCCGTCAACTATGCTGCATTCGCCGGGACCAATATGCTCGCCTAACATTGCCTAACATCGCGGCCGCGGACCTGAATACGATCTCCATATTTATAAAAAAAGCCGTCAAACAACGGCCCTACTGAACCTGTTACCTAAATGTAAATGTAAATTAAGAACACGACTAATTCAGTTGGCATTGAATTCTGCTAGATCCTTAGTCGCTAGGCTCTGGAAATCTCAAATCTGTCCGACCCTAAAGGACTGGCACTCTCACATGACAGATACCTTGAGAATGGAAGAATACGGTTTCTTTAAATCGAATAGGTTAGGATTCTTCCATGATTTAAAATTCATCTGGGATGAAATCCAAAATGATCTGAAGATAGAAGGGGGGAGCTTTACACAAGTTACAGGAGTGCCGGCCTAGTGTTATCTTAGAGGGGTATGGCTGACGTGGTCCCACCCCTGCCTGATACTCTAATAATGACCTCTTTAGCTTAGCACTTCTCTCAAAGGTTGATAGTTAAATACAAAGTCGAGGGATACCACTAGATGTGTAGAATATATACAAAGTGATCTTAAATTAAGAAATTTCTGCATAGTTTTGTTGTTGTTTGAGTTATGTTTTGTACACTGGTGTCATTGTCAATCACCATGCATTTATATGGAGTGGGGCTACTGTTTTCAAATGGACTTATCACGGACAGTATAGCTCTACTATTTCATTTTACTATACGGGAGTTCGTTCTCCTTTCTTTTGGAGACTGATGGTTTCTCCCTCTTTTGTTTCTGTTTAAACTTTTGTATCAACAATGACATCCTTTTGTACCATGCTGCTAAATAATGATAATAAAAATGAATAAATAAAAAAAAACAAAAAAAAAACCTGTCAAAAAGACGCTCACCAAGTACGGGGCGATGAGCAGCGGACTGTTGTTAAAGGGACAGTATACACTCATTTTCATATAACTGCATGTAATAGACACTACAATAAAGAATAATATGCACAGATACTGATATAAAAATTCAGTATAAAACTGTTTAAAAACTTACTTAGAAGCTGTCAGTTTACCTCTGTTGAAAAGGTAGCTGGAAAGCCTACTGCAAGTGTGAAATAAGACACTCCCCCCCCCCCTTCTTTTGCATATGAAAAGACCCTTTACACAAACAGGAGCAAGCTGGAGTAGGTAGTCGAGCGTATTCACATAAAACTTTGGGGCTTGGTTAGGAGTCTGAAAATCAGAGCAATGTTATTTAAAAATAAGCAAAACTATACATTAATTTAAAAAAAAAACCTTTATGGGCTATATAAATAGATTATCTACAAAACATTTATGCAAAGAAAAAATGAGTGTATAATGTCCCTTTAACTAACAGTCATCGATCTCGCTGCTATTTGGCTTTTTCCCAACTTTATTTATACCCTGTCACTAAACCCCGCCACTATACTAAAATGTTTAACCACTATCCTGCCGCTCCCTGAGCCCACCGCAACCCCTAAATTAACCCCTTTATGAGTCTTGATAAAGGCCCAGTTCTTAGGGCCGAAACGCGTTGACATATATGGTATATCTTTGAATGAATTGATCCCTGAGACATAGGATCCATTTCTGTATTTTTTCATCGTTTACACACAGGAATAACTTTTTAGGAGCATCTCTTCACATCTTGTATTCACATAAGGGTCACTTTATAAGTGTGTTATTCACTTTAACACATCCTAAATATTCATTTGGATTATTTTTTCACATTTTTTCCTTTTTCTTTTTTCATTTTTGTGTACACACATTTTTGATTATTCACGCCCACTTCATCACATCATTTTTTCAGGATTTTTTGGATATTCACAATAATTTTTGAAATTTTGATTTGAAAACCACTACGTTTTTCTTTTTTGCACACTTCATCAATTCACCGTTTATCGAGGGATATATAAGGATAACTGTTTTAAAATAGAATCTTCATATTGGACATTCACTCTCTGGAAAGAATTTAAAGTTTGGGACCTACATATTTATGGACACCTACTCAGTAAATTGATGTTTTTATATATTTATATTTTTTATCCAACCATCAACAGCTGTTTTATTGTAATTTATTTTGTGATTAAGATTGTATATTGTTGTGGTTTTTAACCACAATTGTATTGTTTTTTATATAGATATATGCATATTTTATTGTTAATTTTAAGTGGATCCACTTTTGTATCTTGTTTGTATATTTTAGCTATAAGTAGCTTATAAAATATTTTATATACCCCTATAGAATTTCAATATATTTTTTATTTAAATAATCTTGTCACTTCTAGTGTCTTAGCCTTTTAGGAGGCGCTCTGTGTATTTATTTTTAGCACTACATTCACCTTTTTGGGGGTGCTGGTACCCACAATACTAGGAGCTACAGACACAAGGTTGAGCGCTGTCAGATTTTAACAGATTTGTATTTATTTTAACCAGGTACAATAGTTATTAAATAGTTAAGAACTATTTAATAGCTAAAATAGTTAAAATAATTACAAAATTACCTGTAAAATAAATCCTAACCTAAGTTACAATTAAACCTAACACTACACTATCAATAAATTAATTAAATAAACTACCTACAATCGGAACAGCCAATAGAATGCAAGCTCAATCTGATTGGCTGATTGGATCAGCCAATTGGATTGAACTTGATTCTGATTGGCTGATTCCATCAGCCAATCAGAATATTCCTACCTTAATTCCGATTGGCTGATAGAATCCTATCAGCCAATCGGAATTCGAGGGACGCCATCTTGGATGACGTCCCTTAAAGGAACCGTCATTCGGCTAGTAGGCGTCGGGAGAAGAGGATGTTCCGCATCAGAGGTCTGCAAGATGGATCCGGAAGAAAGAAGATTGAAGATGCCGTTGATAGAAGACTTCATCCGGATCATGGACCTCTTCAGCTCCCGCTTGGATGAAGACTTCATCCGGATCATGGACCTCTTCAGCTCCCGCTTGGATGAAGACTTCAGCCGGATCATGGACCTCTTCAGCCCCCCGCTTGGGCTTGGATCAGGACATCGGAGGAGCTCTTCAGGACGGATCAGTGAACCTGGTATGGTGAAGATAAGGTAGGAAGATCTTCAGGGGCTTAGTGTTAGGTTTATTTAAGGGGGGTTTGGGTTAGATTAGGGGTATGTGGGTGGTGGGTTGTAATGTTGGGGGGGTATTGTATGTTTTTTTTTTTACAGGCAAAAGAGCTGAACTTCTTGGGGCATGCCCCGCAAAGGGCCCTGTTCAGGGCTGGTAAGGTAAAAGAGCTTTGAACTTTAGTAATTTAGAATAGGGTAGGGCATTTTTTATTTTGGGGGTCTTTGTTATTTTATTAGGGGGCTTAGAGTAGGTGTAATTAGTTTAAAATTGTTGTAATATTTTTCTTATGTTTGTAAATATTTTGTTATTTTTTGTAACTTAGTTCTTTTTTATTTTTTGTACTTTAGCTAGTTTATTTAATTGTATTTATTTGTAGGAATTGTATTTAATTAATTTAATGATAGTATAGTGTTAGGTTTAATTGTTACTTAGGTTAGGATTTATTTTACAGGTAATTTTGTAATTATTTTAACTAGGTAGCTATTAAATAGTTCTTAACTATTTAATAGCTATTGTACCTGGTTAAAATAATTACAAAGTTGCCTGTCAAATAAATATTAATCCTAAAATAGCTATAATATAATTATAATTTATATTGTAGCTATATTAGGATTTATTTTACAGGTAAGTATTTAGCTTTAAATAGGAATAATTTATTTAATAAGAGATAATTAATTTCGTTAGATGTAAATTATATTTAATTTAGGGGGGTGTTAGTGTTAGGGTTAGACTTAGCTTTAGGGGTTAATACATTTATTAGAATAGCGGTGAGCTCCAGTCGGCAGATATGGGGTTAATAATTGAAGTTAGGTGTCGGCGATGTTAGGGAGGGCAGATTAGGGGTTAATACTATTTATTATAGGGTTAGTGAGGCGGATTAGGGGTTAATAACTTTATTATAGTAGCGCTCAGGTCCGGTCGGCAGATTAGGGGTTAATAAGTGTAGGCAGGTGGAGGCGACGTTGTGGGGGGCAGATTAGGGGTTAATAAATATAATATAGGGGTCGGCGATGTTAGGGCAGCAGATTAGGGGTACATAGGGATAATGTAAGTAGCGGCGGTTTATGGAGCGGCAGATTAGGGGTCAGCGATAGCGGGGGCGGCAGAATAGGGGTTAATAAGTGTAAGGTTAGGGGTGTTTAGACTCGGGGTACATGTTAGAGTGTTAGGTGCAGACGTAGGAAGTGTTTCCGCATAGCAAACAATGGGGCTGCGTTAGGAGCTGAACGCAGCTTTTTTGCAGGTGTTAGGTTTTTTTTCAGCTCAAACAGCCCCATTGTTTCCTATGGGGGAATCGTGCACGAGCACGTTTTTGAGGCTGGCCGCTTGCGTAAGCAACTCTGGTATCGAGAGTTGAAGCTGCGTTAAATATGCTCTACGCTCCTTTTTTGGAGCCTAACGCAGCCTTTATGTGGACTCTCAATACCAGAGTTATTTTTATGGTGCGGCCAGAAAAAAGCCGGCGTTAGCTACGCGGGTCGTTACCGTCAAAACTCCAAATCTAGGCCTTAGTGTTTTTTATTTTTTGTAACTTAGTGTTTTTTATTTTTTGTAACTTAGTTGTTATTTTTTTGTAATTTAGTAATACTTAATAGTAGATTTAAATAACTTGAGTAGGGCTAGGTTTTTTAATATGTAATATAGTTAATTGAATTGTTAGTTTAATGTAATTGTAGTATAATGGTTAGGGTAGGTTAATTAATAGTTTAATATAGTTTATTTTAATTCTAAAGGTAAGTTTTAATTTGTTATAAGATAGGGATGAGTTAATATTTAATGTAAAGTTAGCGGGTTGTTAGGTTTAGGGGTTAATAGCTTAATTTAGTTTATGGCGATGTAGGAGGCCAGGGGTTTAGGGGTAATAATTTTATTACAGTTTCAGCGGGGTCTGGGAGCGGCTGGATAGGGGTTAATACATTTATTTAGTTGCGGTGGGCTCCGGGAGCGGTGGGATAGGGGTTAATACATTTATTTAGTTGCGGTGAGCTCCGGGAGCGGCGGGATAGGGGTTAATACATTTATTTAGTTGCGGTGGGCTCCGGGAACAGTGGGATAGGGGTTAAAACATTTATTTAGTTGTGGCGGGGTCCGGGAGTGGCGGGATAGGGGTTAATAACTTTATTTAGGTTGCAGTGATGTCGGGGCGGCAGATTAGGGGTGTTTAGACTTGGGGCTTATGTTAGGGTGTTAGGTGTAAACGTTACTTGTTTTCTACCATAGAAATCAATGGGATATCTGGCAGCATCGAACATAAGCTTTCGCTGCTTTCAGACTCTCATTGATTACTATGGAATCCGCGGCCTCCAGGGTGGCGGATTGAAAACCAGGTACGCTGGGCCAGAATAGTGGCGAGCGTACCTGTTAGAATTTTGATAACTTGTAAAAGTTGTCAGATAGTGCCGAATGTGTATTCGGAACATCTGTAATGACGTAAGCATCGATCTGTGTCGGATTGAGACCGGCGGATCGTATGTTATGTCACAAATTTCAACTTTTGCTGGTCTGTAGGCTTTGATAACTATGTCGAATTAGGCTCGCCACAATTACGCTGCGGAATTCCAGCGTATTTGCGGTTGACTGCTTGATAAATATCCCTCTTGGTCTGAACTTCAAATGAGTAGTAGATTTTTTTCTGACAAATTTTAAAGTTATGTCTATTTCCACTCCCACTGCATCATGTGACAGAAATCAGCCAATCACAAATACATATAGTATATTCAGTGAATTCTTGCACATGCTCAGTAAGAGCTAGTGACTCAGAATGAGTACATATAAAAAGACTGCACATTTTGTTAATGGAAGTAAATTTTAAAGCTGTTTAAAATTGCTGCTTTATCTGAATCATGAAAGTTGAAATTTGACTTGAGTGTCCCTTTAAGTTAATTTTTGTATTGTAGACTCACCACTGTGAAGCTTGATAATGCCAAGCATTTTTGTACTTAACTAAATGCCCCTAAAGACCGTGAGTCCATGCAAAGTAATTACTATTCAGTTATCACAATGAAACTAAAGCAAATTAAATGGAAATAATAAATAGATTATATGGTTTGATTTCCAGCACAATTGTAATCAATATTTTAGCTTGTTCTCAGTTTGATAACTATTTTCCTCTTGTTTTCTAATCCTCATTTGTTTGTGACTGTAAAATAAACCTACTGAGACAATCCGCAATCAGTAAATCCTGGTCTTAACTGTAGCAGATGGTGAATTAATAAGTCTGACGTCCTTACAGCATGTGCCCCAGCCTTAATAAAGAGATATTTATATCATTTTTATATATGCCTAGTATATATAAGTAATCAAGCACTTCAAAAGATCTGCATACAAAATAAACATTTTAAAAGCATTTAAAACTGGAATTTTGTTAACAATATTGGATTTGTTTTACAGTCCAGGAACATATACCTTGAAAAAGACTCTTGAGTGTTTGCTGAGGCCATTTAGGGACACATATAAATTAACCTCTACTGAGAATCACTGCATGCAGTAGCAAACATTCACCTAGATTATGAGTTTTGCGTTAGAGGCTGTGCGGTGCTAATGAGCAGTTTTCTCTCACTTACCTACAGCGCTGGTATTACGAGTTTTCACAAACCCGTCGTTAAAAGAAAAGAAGTGAGCGTTGAGCAAAATTTTGCTCATTACCGCACTCCAATACCAGCGCTGCTTAAGTCAGCGGTGAGCTAGTGTAACGTGCTCGTGCACGATTTCCCCATAGGAATCAACGGGGAGAGTCAGCTGAAAAAAAGTCTAACACCTGCAAAAAAGCAGCGTAAAACTCCTTAACGCAGCCCCATTGATTCCTATGGGGAAATAAACGTTATGTCTACACCTAACACCCTAACATGAACCCCGAGTCTAAACACCCCTAATCTTACACTTATTAACCCCTAATCTGCTGCCCTCGACATCGCCAACACCTACATTATATTATTAACCCCTAATCTGCCGGTCCGGACACCGCCGCCACCTACATTATACTTATGAACCCCTAATCTGCTGCCCCCAACATCGCCGCCACCTACATTATATTTATTAACCCCTTATCTGCTGCCCCCAATGTCGCTGCAACCTACCTACACTTTTTAACCTCTAATCTGCCGCCCCCAACGTCGTTGCCACTATATTAAAGTTATTAACCCCTAAACCTAAGTCTAACCCTAAACCTAACACCCACTAACTTAAATATAATTTAAGTAAATCTAAATAAAATTACTATCATTAACTACATTATTCCTATTTAAAACTAAATACTTACCTATAAAATAAACCCTAAGCTAGCTACAATATAACTAATAGTTACATTGTAGCTATCTTAGGGTTTATTTATATTTTACAGGCAAGTTTGTATTTATTTTAACTAGGTAGAATAGTTATTAAATAGTTATTAACTATTTAATAACCACCTAGTTAAAATAAAGACATATTTACCTATAAAATAAAACCTAACCTAAGTTACACTAACACCTAACACTACAATATAATTAAATACATTAACTAAATTAAATACAATTACCTAAATTAAATTAAATTAGCTAAAGTACAAAAAAAACAAACACTAAATTACAGAAAATAATAAACAAATGACAGATATTTAAACTAATTACACCTAATCTAATAGCCCTATTAAAATAACCCCCCCCCCAAAATAAAAAAAAAACCTAGCCTAAACTACCAATAGCCCTTAAAGGGCCTTTTGCGGGCATTGCCCCAAAGTAATCAGCTCTTTTACCTGTAAAAAAAAATACAAACAACCCCCCCAACTTTAAAACCCACCACCCACACAAACAACCCCCCAAATAAAATACTATCTAAAAAAACCTAAGCTCCCCGTTGCCCTGAAAAGGGCATTTCGATGGGCATTGCCCTTAAAAGGGCAGTTAGCTCTTTTGCCATCCCAAACCCTAACCTAAAAATAAAACCCACCCAAAACACCGTTAAAAAAACCTAACACTAACCCTTTGAAGATCGACTTACCGGGACATGTCTTCATCCAAGCCGTGCCGAAGTCCTCAACGAAGCCGGGAGAAGTCTTCATCCAAGCAGGACTGAAGTCCTCAATGAAGTCAGGAGAAGTCTTCCTCCAAGCCGGGGGCGAAGTGGTCCTCCAGACGGGCAATCGGAATTAAGGTAGAAAAAATCCTATTTGCTGATGCAATCAGCCAATAGGATCGAACTTCAATCCTATTGGCTGATCTAATTAGCCAATAGGATTGAGCTCGCATTCTATTGGCTGATTGCCAATAGAATGCAAGCTCAATCCTATTGGCTGATTGGATCAGCCAATAGAATTGAAGTTCAATCCTATTGGCTGATTGCATCAGCAAATAGGATTTTTTCTACCTTAATTCCGATTGGCTGATAGAATTCTATCAGCCAATCGGAATCTAAGGGACGCCATCTTGGATGACGTCACTTAAAGGTACCTTCATTCAGTAAGAAGACTCCGGATGAAGAGGATGCTCTGCCTCGGATGTCTTGAAGATGGACCCGCTCCGCGTCGGATGGATGAAGATAGAAGATGCCGTCTGGATGAAGACTTCTGCCCGTCTGGAAGACCACTTCGCCCGGCTTGGATGAAGACTTCTCCCGGCTTCGTTGAGGACTTCGGCCCAGCTTGCATGAAGACGTCTCCCGGTAAGTCGATCTTCAGGGGGTTAGTGTTAGATTTTTAAGGGTGTTTTGGGTGGATTTAATTTTTAGGTTAGGGTTTGGGCGACAAAAGAGCTAACTGCCCTTTTAAGGGCAATGCCCATCCAAATACCCTTTTCAGGGCAATGGGGAGCTTAGTTTTTTTTTAGATAGTATTTTATTTGGGGGGTTGGTTGTGTGGGTGGTGGGTTTTACTGTTGGCGGGGTTGTTTGTATTTTTTTTTACAGGTAAAAGAGCTGATTACTTTGGGGCAATGCCCCGCAAAAGGCCCTTTATGGGCTATTGGTAGTTTAGTTTAGGCTAGGTTTTTTTTTATTTTGGGGGGCTTTTTTATATTAATAGGGCTATTAGATTAGGTGTAATTAGTTTAAATATCTGTAATTTGTTTATTATTTTCTGTAATTTAGTGTTTGTTTTTTTGTACTTTAGCTAATTTAATTTAGGTAATTGTATTTAATTTAGTTAATTTATTTAATTATATTGTAGTGTTAGGTGTTAGTGTAACTTAGGTTAGGTTTTATTTTACAGGTAAATTTGTCTTTATTTTAACTAGGTAGTTATTAAATAGTTAATAACTATTTAATAACTATTCTACCTAGTTAAAATAAATACAAACTTGCCTGTAAAATAAAAATAAATCCTAAACTAGCTACAATGTAACTATTAGTTATATTGTAGCTAGCTTAGGGTTTATTTTACAGGTAAGTATTTAGTTTAAATAGGAATAATTTAGTTAATGAAAGGAATATTAATTTAGATTTATTAAAAAATTATATTTAAGTTAGTGGGTGTTAGGTTTAGGGTTAGACTTAGGTTTAGGGGTTAATAATTTAATATAGGGTTAAAAAGTGTAGGTAGTTGCAAGGTACTGGAAGACTGCGATTCGCTCATTTTTGATAATCAAGCACAAAATAGATTATTACTATCAAATGAGTAGCGCCTCTGCAGATATATTGGATAATAAAGAACAGTTTTTACTGATGTCGGAATGTCGGATGTTAGGGGTTAAAATTTTTATTATAGTGTTTGCGATGCGGGAGGGCCTCGGTTTAGGGGTTAATAGGTAGTTTATGGGTGTTAGTGTACTTTTTAGCACTTTAGTTATGAGTTTTATGTTACAGCGTTGTACCATAAAACTCTTAACTACTGACTTTTAAATGCGTTAGGACTCTTGACTGGGTAGGGTGTACCGCTCACTTTTTGGCCTCCTAGGACAGACTCGTAATATCAGTGGGCATAAAAAAGCAGCGTTAGGACCTCTTAAAGCTGCTTTTTTACCCTAATGCACAACTCGTAATCTAGCCGATTGGAAATTATAGGTAAAGTGAGTACATTATATTAAGTACTTTGGAAAAGACATTTATTATGCAAATACATTACGGGCAGGGGGGGCGGGAGTGAAAGGGGGAGTAGGCTTGTGGGGGTCGTTAGCGAGAGAGAGTGGGTGCGATGCGAGAGCGGGTGGGACCGCTGCACAACAGAAAAAAAAAAGTTCAGAGTGGCAGGGAAGGGGATGGAGGGAGGGAGAGGGGGTCCAAGTGGATGGGGATTTTGGCCCATGTACACAGGCTTTAGGACTAGAATATTTATAAACACATAGAACATATTCTGCTATGTTCAGAACATTGGAATGTTAAATATTTACAATAAATACACAGTATAACACTCTATTAAGTATGAATATTGCATAAATATGATTTTTAATGTTTTTATCTACTTAACTGCAAAGGGCCCCCAGTCCCCGGTGACATGTGACTCCTTAGTGTTACAAGGTCTCAGGTGTGAATGGGAAGCAGGTGTGTTAAATTTGGTGTTATCGCTCTCACACTCTCTCATACTGGTCACTGGAAGTTCAACATGGCACCTCATGGCAAAGAACTCTCGGAGGATCTGAAAAAAAATAATTGTTCTACATAAAGATGGCCTAGGCTTATAAGAAGTTTGCCAAGACCCTGAAACTGAGCTGCTGCACGGCGGACAAGACCATACAGTGGTTTCACAGGACAGGTTCCACTCAGAACAGGCCTCGCCATGGTCGACCAAACAAGTTGAGTGCACTTGCTCAGCGTCATATCCAAAGGTTGTCTTTGGAAAATAGACGCATGAGTGCTGCCAGCATTGCTGCAGAGGTTGAAGGGGTGGGGGGTCAGCTTGTCAGTGCTCAGAGGGAAGCCTCTCCTAAAGATGATGCACAAGAAAGCCCGCAAACAGTTTGCTGAAGACAAGCAGACTAAGGACATGGATTACTGGGACCATGTCCTGTGGTCCGATGAGACCAAGATAAACTTATTTGGTTCAGATGGTGTCAAGCGTGTGTGGCAGCAACCAGGTGAGGAGTACAAAGAGAAGTGTAAAACAGAAAGAGAAGCAGTCTGCCAGGAATGAACAGCAGCACCAATAGCTTGTTCTATGGCCTGGTTGCCACCTGGTAGTAGCTTCTTTCTGCCCAATTGTGCTTTTCACAGAGGAAAACTTTCCTGTAGTATATCAGTCTGATCCCGCCGACATGGTCAGTCCAGCCCCGAAATACCAGGCAATTCTCCTCTGAACAAGGAACATGACAACCCCAGACGATCGTTTCGGCCTCCATTGGGCCTCGTCAGTGAGGTGCAGCCATATCCCTCTAAACACATTGGGCAAGGAGTCCACGTCTGGTTTTCCCCATCACCCTTAGGGAGACTATCCCCAGGGTCATATTTACATATAGTGATGTCGCGAATAGTTCCCGGTGAACATAGCTTGTTCGCGTTTGCCGCGGCGGGCGAACATATGCGATGTTCGATCCGCCCCCTATTCATCATCATTGAGTAAAACTTTGACCCTGTACCTCACAGTCAGCAGACACATTCCAGCCAATCAGCAGCAGACCCTTCCTCCCAGACCCTCCTACCTCCTGGACAGCATCCATTTTAGATTCATTCGGAAGCTGCATTCTTAGTGAGAGGAGGGACAGTGTAGCTGCTGCTGATTTAATAGGGAAATCAATAGCTAGGCTAGTGTATTCAGTGTCCACTACAGTGATCTCTGCTGTTTGGACAGCACCCCAAAAAGCCCTTTTTAGGGCTAGAACATCAGTCTGCTTTTTTTTTTTTTTTTCCTGTGTAATCTAATTGCAGTTGCCTGCCTGCCTGCCAGCGTGTGTGTCAGGCTCACAGCATATACTGTGCCCACTTTCCCAGTGCCACCACTCATATCTGGTGTAACAGTAGTGTACATTTAAAAAAAAAAAACACTTTTTTGACTGTGTTAAATAATAGCAGTCAGTTTCCTTCAGACGTGTGCGTTTCAGTGCCTGCCAGGGCACAGTGTCACCCCAGTGCAACTCATATCTGGTGTAACAGTAGTGTACATTTAAAAAAAACACTTTTTTGACTGTGTTAAATAATAGCAGTCAGTTTCCTTCACACGTGTGCGTTTCAGTGCCTGCCAGGGCACAGTGTCACCCCAGTGCAACTCATATCTGGTGTAACAGTAGTGTACATTTAAAAAAAAACAACACTTTTTTGACTGTGAAATAATAGCAGTCAGTTTCCTTCACACGTGTGCGTTTCAGTGCCTGCGAGGGCACAGTGTCACCCCAGTGCAACTCATATCTGGTGTAACAGTAGTGTACATTTAAAAAAAAAACAACACTTTTTTGACTGTGTTAAATAATAGCAGTCAGTTTCCTTCACACGTGTGCGTTTCAGTGCCTGCCAGGGCACAGTGTCACCCCAGTGCAACTCATATCTGGTGTAACAGTAGTGTACATTTAAAAAAAACAACACTTTTTTGACTGTGAAATAATAGCAGTCAGTTTCCTTCACACGTGTGCGTTTCAGTGCCTGCGAGGGCACAGTGTCACCCCAGTGCAACTCATATCTGGTGTAACAGTAGTGTACATTTAAAAAAAAAACAACACTTTTTTGACTGTGTTAAATAATAGCAGTCAGTTTCCTTCACACGTGTGTGTTTCAGTGCCTGCCAGGGCACAGTGTCACCCCAGTGCAATGGAAGGAGTTAACTGTGTTTAGCTTTAAGAATCTAATTTCTAAAGACAGGTTTTCTGGCCTCAGCTATTGTGTGCTATAATTACATTTAAGTAATAAACAGGCCATTGTTTAATCACCCTCAGAGAGCAGACGCTAGGTGATAAGACAAGCCAAATGTGTTTAAGTTGTTATCTGCCTAAGTAAAGTATTTAAGTAATGTAATTCTACTGTTTCATAAAAGGGCGTCTTCCCCTTTTTATCTAATGTACAAGAGTCTTTCAACCCCCCCATCTGGGGTCAAAACCTTTATAAATACTAGGCATCTAGCCTTTAATAAATGTCATTCTGTTTAAACCTGAAAACTGGCTGGTTTGTGAATTGCTGATTTCCTATGCAGGACGTTGTTCCCTGGTATTAACCCTTGGTACACTGTTGGTACCGTAACATTGGTGGCAAGCGACGGAATGAACCTTATCGCCCAGAAGAGCAACTACACAAGCCAGTAACCTCAGGAAGAGGGGGATTATTACAATACTGACTAAGATGGAAGGAGTACCAGGGACCGAAGGAACCAATGGGCCCAGCATATCAGACAGAACCCCCGAAGAAGCAAGCTTTGATCGGGCGGTTAAAATAAGACTGGCATATTATGGCCCCAACCCATCTGCGGAAATTATCGACCGGGTCATAGCAGCTGTGGAGGCCAACCTACTTCGCCAAAGCGGCGCTGCAGCAGCCCAAGTCACAGCAACCCCAGTGGAAAAGAGAAAAGTAAATTTTGCAGCTTTTAAAAACTTCCTGGAAACAGAAGGAGAGATTGATGGGTACCTTGCGGATTTTGAGAGGCAATGTGCACTACACAAGGTACCCACAGAGGACTGGGTCACGATATTATCCGGAAAATTATCCGGCCGGGCCAGTGAGGCTTTTCGGGCCATTCCAGATGAGGAAGTCGGGGATTATAATACTGTAAAAGAGGCTCTGCTCTCCAGGTATGCGGTTACACCGGAGGCATACCGGAGGCGGTTCAGAGACACTGTTAAATTAGCTGGTGATTCCTACCTTGAGTGGGCATGTAAGGTGCACCGCACAGCAGCTCACTGGATAGCGGGGTGCCAAGCCGTATCTGGGGAAGAGGTGCTGCAGCTATTCCTGTTGGAACATTGCTTCGACAAGTTACCCGCAGGAGTTCGAGAGTGGATTCGGGACCGTAAACCCTCCACCCTGCATGAAGCGGCTCGCTTGGCAGATGAGTATATGGATGCCCGCAAACTGGACACTGCTACCACTAAGCCCCCTGCCAGAGTGGAGTACAGACCCCCAGTCACCCCAGCACCTGCCAGTTACCAACCCCCAGCGCACCGCTATACCACACGGTCTCGGGCCACGAACTACCCTCAGAGAGCCCGGTTCAATTCGCGGGGCTACTCACAACCTATTCGATGCTTTGGATGTAAGCAACTAGGGCACAAAAGACCAGTGTCCCCTAAACGCAGCGAACCAAGCACAGTCCTGGAGAAGACCCGCCGGCAGAATCCCACGTAACCCTCAGCCTGCGGCCCGCTATGTGGAGGCGCAAGAATGCTGGGGCATCCTACATGAGGCAGACCTTGTGCAAGCTGCCCACCGGAATAACCGGCAACTGGTTAAAGTGAATGGGAAGGAGGTCAGTGGTCTACGGGATACTGGTGCTACCATGACCTTGCTTCGAAAGAACTTGGTGTCTGAGAAACAGCACACTGGAGACACTGTGGCTGTGAGGGTAGCAGGGGGCACTGTGTTCCGCCTACCTGTTGCCAGGGTACATTTGGATTGGGGAGTGGGCGCTAGACCTGTGAATGTGGGGGTCATGAAGGATTTACCCGCTGATGTTCTCCTTGGAAATAACTTGGCCCCCCTTGTTTCTGCCTATGCTCCCATGGGTCCCGCTGATGTTAACCCTGTGACTACCCGTGCTCAGATCCGTGCAGCAGAGACTGACCCCCCTGCTGCTAAGCCCCAGGACGCTGAGCTCAATAAATCTCTATCCGCTATTGATACGTGGAAGTCCCGTTACAATGCGCTGATGAAGGAGAAGAGTCACGTAGAGGATGAAATGGTCACGTTAAATAATCATGTAACAGTGCTAGCAGGAGAGAAGAGGAGTGCAGAGGAAAAAGCACGTTTAGAACAGGAATCTCTGCTAGACAGGCTGCACCGACAGACTGCAGAAAACACCAGCTTGAGAGTGGAACATGAAACATTAAAGACAAACTTAGTGACACTGGAGGAGAAGCTGACGCTGGCTCATAGTGAGGTGCAGCAACTCAAGGGCACCCTATGTCAGTATGAAGGGATTGTGGATACCTATAAAGTGCAGGTACAGAAAACTCGTAAAGAAGCTGATGAGATTTTGAAGGACTGTTTAGCCCTAGTCTGGGCACTGAGGAAGTTGAACCCTTTTTTGTATGGACAGGAATTCTCTCTCATAACGGGAATACAGATGGATTGTCCTGGCAAACTGACATGCCTACCACCTCCTAGTCCGGTCATCCCCAGGTTGACCCGCAAAAGGGTCAAGCCGGGTCTGCCGGAGTGTTCCACAAGGGGGGAGCTATGTGACAGACCCTTCTGTCAGGACTGAAGGAGTTAACTGTGTTTAGCTTTAAGAATCTAATTTCTAAAGACAGGTTTTCTGGCCTCAGCTATTGTGTGCTATAATTACATTTAAGTAATAAACAGGCCATTGTTTAATCACCCTCAGAGAGCAGACGCTAGGTGATAAGACAAGCCAAATGTGTTTAAGTTGTTATCTGCCTAAGTAAAGTATTTAAGCAATGTAATTCTACTGTTTCATAAAAGGGCGTCTTCCCCTTTTTATCTAATGTACAAGAGTCTTTCAAAACCTGTATAAATACTAGGCATCTAGCCTTTAATAAATGTCATTCTGTTTAAACCTGAAAACTGGCTGGTTTGTGAATTGCTGATTTCCTATGCAGGACGTTGTTCCCTGGTATTAACCCTTGGTACACTGTTGGTACCGTAACACATGACAACCCCAGACGATCGTTTCGGCCTCCATTGGGCCTCGTCAGTGAGGTGCAGCCATATCCCTCTAAACACATTGGGCAAGGAGTCCACGTCTGGTTTTCCCCATCACCCTTAGGGAGACTATCCCCAGGGTCATATTTACATATAGTGATGTCGCGAATAGTTCCCGGTGAACATAGCTTGTTCGCGTTTGCCGCGGCGGGCGAACATATGCGATGTTCGATCTGCCCCCTATTCATCATCATTGAGTAAAACTTTGACCCTGTACCTCACAGTCAGCAGACACATTCCAGCCAATCAGCAGCAGACCCTTCCTCCCAGACCCTCCTACCTCCTGAACAGCATCCATTTTAGATTCATTCGGAAGCTGCATTCTTAGTGAGAGGAGGGACAGTGTAGCTGCTGCTGATTTAATAGGGAAATCAATAGCTAGGCTAGTGTATTCAGTGTCCACTACAGTGATCTCTGCTGTTTGGACAGCACCCCAAAAAGCCCTTTTTAGGGCTAGAACATCAGTCTGCTTTTTTTTTTTTTTTTCCCTGTGTAATCTAATTGCAGTTGCCTGCCTGCCAGCGTGTGTGTCAGGCTCACAGCATATACTGTGCCCACTTTCCCATTGCCAACACTCATATCTGGTGTAACAGTAGTGTACATTTAAAAAAAACAACACTTTTTTGACTGTGTTAAATAATAGCAGTCAGTTTCCTTCACACGTGTGCGTTTCAGTGCCTGCCAGGGCACAGTGTCACCCCAATGCAACTCATATCTGGTGTAACAGTAGTGTACATTTAAAAAAAACAACACTTTTTTGACTGTGTTAAATAATAGCAGTCAGTTTCCTTCACACGTGTGCGTTTCAGTGCCTGCCAGGGCACAGTGTCACCCCAGTGCAACTCATATCTGGTGTAACAGTAGTGTACATTTAAAAAAAACAACACTTTTTTGACTGTGTTAAATAATAGCAGTCAGTTTCCTTCACACGTGTGCGTTTCAGTGCCTGCCAGGGCACAGTGTCACCCCAGTGCAACTCATATCTGGTGTAACAGTAGTGTACATTTAAAAAAAACAACACTTTTTTGACTGTGAAATAATAGCAGTCAGTTTCCTTCACACGTGTGCGTTTCAGTGCCTGCGAGGGCACAGTGTCACCCCAGTGCAACTCATATCTGGTGTAACAGTAGTGTACATTTAAAAAAAAACAACACTTTTTTGACTGTGTTAAATAATAGCAGTCAGTTTCCTTCACACGTGTGTGTTTCAGTGCCTGCCAGGGCACAGTGTCACCCCAGTGCAATGGTGGATATATAGGAGTGCCAAAGGCTAAGGTATAATACAGGTGCCGGTACTCTATAAATAACAGATGATGTCTTAGATAGTAAAAACAATTTATTACAACACTTGCCGTTAAAATTGGGTTAAAAATACAACATCTAATATAAAAATGTCAATAAAAGATAATGGATAAAACCAACCTAAAAACTGATGTGGTTTAGGACGATTGAAACCTGTTACACACAACAGTTCAAACAACAGCTCAAACAGATAATCTCATCTAATATAGTAACAAAAGTGGGAGGTAGCTCTACCACCCGGTATGGATTATATTAACAGCAAAGATCCTTTTAGGTAAATGCCGATGTGGTAATGTACCACAAAAACGGATGCCAATTTGATAAATAGATACCACAATAATAATAGAAAGTGATAAATTACATAAGATGTATATGACCAAATGAGTTTCAAATCTTATCCGGACAAATTCAGAAAAGGCAAAAATAAAAAACTTACGCCTAGATTTAGAGTTCTGCGTTAGCCGTCAAAACCAGCGTTAGGGGCTCCTAACGCTGGAGTTGGCCGCCCGCTGGTATTTAGAGTCAGTCAGGAAAGGGTCTAACGATCACTTTGCAGCCGCAACTTTTCCATACCGCAGATCCCCCTACGCCATTTGCGTATCCTATCTTTTCAATGGGATCTTTCTAAAGCCGGTATTTAGATTCTTGGCTGAAGTGAAATCTAACGACAAGACTCCAGCCGCAGCAAAAAGCCAGGAGTTAAGAGCTTTCTGGGATAACGCCGGTTCATAATGCTCTTAACTACTGTGCTCTAAAGTCCACTAACACCCATAAACTACCTATGTACCCCTAAACCGAGGCCCCCCCACATTGCCGCCACTCTAATAAAAATTTTTAACCCCTAATCTGCCGACCGCACACCGCCGCAACCTACGTTATCCCTATGTACCCCTAATCTGCTGCCCCTAACACTGCCGACCCCTATATTATATTTATTAACCTGTAATCTGCCGCCCCCAACATCGCCGCCACCTACCTACAATTATTAACCCCTAATCTGCCGACCGGACCTCAGCGCTACTATAATAAAGTTATTAACCCCTAATCCGCCTCACTCCCACCTCAATAACCCTATAATAAATAGTATTAACCCCTAATCTGCCCTCCCTAACATCACCGACACCTAACTTCGAGTATTAACCCCTAATCTGCCGACCGGACCTCACCGCTACTCTATTAAATTTATTAACCCCTAAAGCTAAGTCTAACACTAACACTAACACCCCCCTAAATTAAATATAATTTTAATCTAACAAAATAAATTAAATCTTATTAACTAAAGTATTCCTATTTAAAACTAAATACTTACCTGTAAAATAAACCCTAATATAGCTACAATATAAATTATAATTATATTGTAGCTATTTTAGGATTTATATTTGTTTTACAGGCAACTTTGTATTCATTTTAACCAGGTACAATAGCTATTAAATAGTTAATAACTATTTAATAGCTACCTAGTTAAAATAATTACACAATTACCTGTAAAATAAATCCTAACCTAAGTTACAATTAAACCTAACACTACACTATCAATAAATTAATTAAATAAAATACCTACAATTATCTACAATTACACCTAACACTACACTATCAATAAATTAATTACATACAAATACCTACAAATAAATACAATTAAATAAACTAACTAAAGTACAAAAAATAAAAAAAGAACTAAGTTACAAAAAATAAAAAAATATTTACAAACAAGGGCCTTTTGCGGGGCATGCCCCAAAGAATTCTGCTCTTTTGCCTGTAAAAAAAACCATACAATACCCCCCCCCAACATTACAACCCACCACCCACATACCCCTAATCTAACCCAAACCCCCCTTAAATAAACCTAACACTAAGCCCCTGAAGATCTCCCTACCTTATCTTCACCACGCCAGGTATCACCGATCCGTCCAGAAGAGGCTCCGAAATCTTCATCCAAGCCCAAGCGGGGGCTGAAGAGGTCCATCATCGGGCTGAAGAGGTCCATCATCGGGCTGAAGAGGTCCATCATAGGGCTGAAGAGGTCCATCATCGGGCTGAAGAGGTCCATCATCCGGCTGAAGTCTTGATCCAAGCGGGGGCTGAAGAGATCCATCATCCGGCTGAAGTCTTCTATCAAGCGGCATCTTCAATCTTCTTTCTTCCGGATCCATCTTCATCCCGCCGACGCGGAACATCCATCCTAGCCGACGACTTCCCGACGAATGACGGTTCCTTTAAATGACGTCATCCAAGATGGCGTCCCTCGAATTCCGATTGGCTGATAGGATTCTATCAGCCAATCGGAATTAAGGTAGGAAAATTCTGATTGGCTGATGGAATCAACCAATCAGATTCAAGTTCAATCCGATTGGCTGATCCAATCAGCCAATCAGATTGAGCTCGCATTCTATTGGCTGATCGGAACAGCCAATAGAATGCGTGCTCAATCTGATTGGCTGATTCCATCAGCCAATCAGAATTTTCCTACCTTAATTCCGATTGGCTGATAGAATCGGAATTCGAGGGACGTCATTTAAAGGAACCGTCATTCGTCAGGAAGTCGTCGGCCAGGATGGACCTCTTCAGCCCGATGATGGACCTCTTCAGCCCCCGCTTGGGCTTGGATGAAGATTTCGTAGCCTCTTCTGGACGGATCGGTGATACCCGGCGTGGTGAAGATAAGGTAGGGAGATCTTCAGGGGCTTAGTGTTAGGTTTATTTAAGGGGGGTATGGGTTAGATTAGCGGTATGTGGGTGGTGGGTTGTAATGTTGGGGGGGGTATTGTATGGTTTTTTTTACAGGCAAAAAAGCAGAATTCTTTGGGGCATTTCCCCCAAAAGGCCCTTTTAAGGGCTGGTAAGGTAAAAGCGCTTTTCTATTTTTATTTTAGAATAGGGTAGGGCATTTATTTTTGGGGGGCTTTGTTATTTTATTAGGGGGCTTAGAGTAGGTGTAATTAGCTTAAAATTGTTGTAATATTTTTATGTTTGTAAATTATTTTTTTATTTTTTGTAACTTAGTTCTTTTTTTATTTTTTGTACTTTAGTTAGTTTATTTAATTGTAGGTATTTGTATGTAATTAATTTATTGATAGTGTAGTGTTAGGTTTAATTGTAGATAATTGTAGGTAGTTTATTAAATTTATTTATTTATAGTGTAGTGTTAGGTTTAATTGTAACTTAGGTTAGGATTTATTTTACAGGTAATTTTGTAATTATTTTAACTAGGTAGCTATTAAATAGTTATTAACTATTTAATAGCTATTGTACCTGGTTAAAATAAATACAAAGTTACCTGTAAAATAAATATTAATCCTAAAATAGCTACAATATAATTATAATTTATATTGTAGCTATATTAGAGTTTATTTTACAGGCAAGTATTTAGCTTTAAATAGGAATAATTTATTTAATAAGAGTTAATTTATTTAGTTAGATTTACATTATATTTAACTTAGGGGGGTGTTAGTGTTAGGGTTAGACTTAGCTTTAGGGGTTAATACATTTAATAGAGTAGCGGTGAGGTCCGGTCGGCAGATTAGGGGTTAATAATTGTAGGTAGGTGGCGGCGACGTTGGGGGCAGCAGATTAGGGGTTAATAAATATAATATAGGGGTTGGCGGTGTTAGGGGCAGCAGATTAGGGGTACATAGGGATAATGTAGGTTGCGGAGGTGTACGGAGCGGCAGATTAGGGGTTAATTAATAGTATGCAGGGGTCAGCGATAGCGGGGGCGGCAGATTAGTGGTTAATAAGTGTAAGGTTAGGGGTGTTTAGACTCGGGGTTCATGTTAGGGTGTTAGGTGCAGACATAGGAATTGTTTCCCCATAGGAAATAATGGGGCTGCGTTAGGAGCTGAACGCTGCTTTTTTTCAAGCTCAAACGGCCCCATTGTTTCCTATGGGAATATCGTGCACGAACAAGTTTTTGAAGCTGGCCGCGTCCGTAAGCACCGCTGGTATTTAGAGTTGCAGTGGCTGTAAATTATGCTCTACGCTCCCTTTTTGGAGCCTAACGCAGCCCTTCTGTGAACTCTAAATACCAGCGGTATTTAAAAGGTGCGGGGGGAAAAAAACACGCGTAGCTAACGCACCCCTTTGGCCGCAGAACTCTAAATCTAGCGGCTAGTGAATACAATGTATAACTCTAAGGTGACAAATTTAAAATTTAAAAAACTCACAATGTGAAAGAATGCAAAGTGTGAAAGTGTATAACACACAATGTGTGAAAAAAGTGGATCAATACTGGTTTGTCCAAAGGGTGTAAAAATATATATAAAAAAAGAGATAATGTGACGAATGCTAGTGAATTTGCTCCAACAACATAACCAAAAAAACAATATGAAAACAAATGTACCATAAGGTAAATGGGAACATACAATTATAACAATGTATTGACCATATAGGACTAACTTGCCCTCTAAGATTTCTATTGTGTAGGGCCTGAATTGCCCAGTGAATATACAACAATGTTAATGTGATTATAACAATAATATTAACATAAAATCATAAAATGAATGAAAATCACAGTCTTAGATCGGATTAGTCACAATCTGATTGATCCTTAGGGATATCCAAAAATGTCAATAAGTTAGAAAGAGTCACTGAGTGAAAAAATCCTAGGGAATATGTCCTGATCCAGTATCCTAGTCTGTTGAAAACATGGACCTGAAATCAAAGAGAAAAAAACCCCTGAACAATAAGGGCCTATGGGGTGTAGCTTATCGGTAAATAAACTTACCCCAAATGCCAAAAAGTCCTGGTAGTATATGAAGCCTCACAAATCTTTCTAGGTAGTCTACGCATTTCGGCCCAACGTTAGGGCCTTTTTCTAGACAGAATGAGGCTTTAATATTACTAACCTTATATACCTAACAATATGGGAGTTTTCTGCAAAAAGGGCGCCAAATTGACTCGAGTGCGGTAAAATTCCCGCCAGAAGCTTACTGCGTTGCTATTTTGCTAACCGGATGTCCGCTTGTATGTGACTTCCGGTTGCGTCAATTTCGGTTTCTCCGGGACCACTTCCGGTTCCTTTAGTTCCGGTTATTGCAGGGCCATTTTGGATATGGGCAAATATTTTTAATATCTATATCTGATGCGGATATTCTTAGTGGAATATTCATTAGTATTCCTTGGTGGTGATAAATTAATGGGTGATGTAATATTGCGACTAGATTTTAGGCTCATAAATACCAGGATTCACATTTAGGTTTTAGACTTTCAATCATACTAAAGTCATATATTGGTAGTTTGGACATTTTGAGATATTTATAAGAAGTATAAATCAACATGTATTAAGAGTGTCTGCTGGATAGAATATAAATCTAGTACATCTCCTTAATAAGTAATCTATCGTCCCCTATACTATCTAATGTCCATATTTCAATTTATATAGAGAATATGCGAAAATATGTTAAAACGAAAAAACTTAAACTTGACATAGAATGTATATTTGAAACAAATATGTAAGGACCGATTACAAATAAGAAATATAAAAATATATAAAAACTATATATACATTATTATAAACAATATAAAAATTATTATCATATAACTGAAAATACTACATAAGTTGTGACGTCTCTATCTAATATATTTTCTTATTCTATTCATAACCAACTAACCGGAATGTGAATTAATATCCTACAATATAGTGTGATGGGCAACTGTTGAAATTTCCATTAACCAATCTATAGAAGGTGAAACGAATAGTAGTTAGCCACATGGGCCACAAAGTCTTGGGAAATGAATTATAAGTGGGGCATTGACCCCTATAAAGTCCAAGATATTGAAAAAAGGGGGTATCTGGTTTCTGGTACTATTACTAATTAAATAAATGCACTATTTCGAAATTGGCATTGTGTCCTCTAGGATAAATGCAGTCTAAGTTGAAGATCCCAAAATGTCATAATTTGCATAAATAAAAATAGAGAAGCGCTCTACCTGGAAACGAACAATAGCATAATAGCTTGTTCTATGGCTAGTTACCACCCAAGAAGCAGCCTCTTTTTGCTCAACATGTGCCTTTCACAGAGAAAAACTTTCCTGAAGCATATCAGTCTGATCCTGACTTCACAGTACAGTCCAGCCCCGAAATACCAGGCAATTCTTCTCTGAACGAGAGAAACAGCAAAACCCCAGACGTACGTTTCGGCCTATTGTGGGCCTCGTCAGTGAGGTGCAGCCATATCCCTCTAGGCACACTGAGCAACGGGTCCACGTCTGGATTCCCGCATCACACTCAGGGAGACTTCCCAAAATGTCATAATTTGCATAAATAAAAATAGAGAAGCGCTCTACCTGGAAACGAACAATAGCATAATAGCTTGTTCTATGGCTAGTTACCACCCAAGAAGCAGCCTCTTTTTGCTCAACATGTGCCTTTCACAGAGAAAAACTTTCCTGAAGCATATCAGTCTGATCCTGACTTCACAGTACAGTCCAGCCCCGAAATACCAGGCAATTCTTCTCTGAACGAGAGAAACAGCAAAACCCCAGACGTACGTTTCGGCCTATTGTGGGCCTCGTCAGTTAGGTGCAGCCATATCCCTCTAGGCACACTGAGCAACGGGTCCACGTCTGGATTCCCGCATCACACTCAGGGAGACTTCCCAAAATGTCATAATTTGCATAAATAAAAATAGAGAAGCGCTCTACCTGGAAACGAACAATAGCATAATAGCTTGTTCTATGGCTAGTTACCACCCAAGAAGCAGCCTCTTTTTGCTCAACATGTGCCTTTCACAGAGAAAAACTTTCCTGAAGCATATCAGTCTGATCCTGACTTCACAGTACAGTCCAGCCCCGAAATACCAGGCAATTCTTCTCTGAACGAGAGAAACAGCAAAACCCCAGACGTACATTTCGGCCTATTGTGGGCCTCGTCAGTGAGGTGCAGCCATATAGCTCTAGGCACACTGAGCAACGGGTCCACGTCTGGATTCCCGCATCACACTCAGGGAGACTTCCCAAAATGTCATAATTTGCATAAATAAAAATAGAGAAGCGCTCTACCTGGAAACGAACAATAGCATAATAGCTTGTTCTATGGCTAGTTACCACTCAAGAAGCAGCCTCTTTTTGCTCAACATGTGCCTTTCACAGAGAAAAACTTTCCTGAAGCATATCAGTCTGATCCTGACTTCACAGTACAGTCCAGCCCCGAAATACCAGGCAATTCTTCTCTGAACGAGAGAAACAGCAAAACCCCAGACGTACGTTTCGGCCTATTGTGGGCCTCGTCAGTGAGGTGCAGCCATATCCCTCTAGGCACACTGAGCAACGGATCCACGTCTGGATTCCCGCATCACACTCAGGGAGACTTCCCAAAATGTCATAATTTGCATAAATAAAAATAGAGAAGCGCTCTACCTGGAAACGAACAATAGCATAATAGCTTGTTCTATGGCTAGTTACCACCCAAGAAGCAGCCTCTTTTTGCTCAACATGTGCCTTTCACAGAGAAAAACTTTCCTGAAGCATATCAGTCTGATCCTGACTTCACAGTACAGTCCAGCCCCGAAATACCAGGCAATTCTTCTCTGAACGAGAGAAACAGCAAAACCCCAGACGTACGTTTCGGCCTATTGTGGGCCTCGTCAGTGAGGTGCAGCCATATCCCTCTAGGCACACTGAGCAATGGGTCCACGTCTGGATTCCCGCATCACACTCAGGGAGACTTCCCAAAATGTCATAATTTGCATA
This sequence comes from Bombina bombina, assembly GCF_027579735.1. NCBI lineage: Eukaryota > Metazoa > Chordata > Amphibia > Anura > Bombinatoridae > Bombina > Bombina bombina. The sequence goes on along the minus strand of NC_069499.1, from coordinate 241,069,392 downwards.
AATAAAAATAGAGAAGTGCTCTACCTGGAAACGAACAATAGCATAATAGCTTGTTCTATGGCTAGTTACCACCCAAGAAGCAGCCTCTTTTGGTCAACATGTGCCTTTCACAGAGAAAAACTTTCCTGAAGCATATCAGTCTGATCCTGACTTCACAGTACAGTCCAGCCCCGAAATACCAGGCAATTCTTCTCTGAACGAGAGAAACAGCAAAACCCCAGACGTACGTTTCGGCCTATTGTGGGCCTCGTCAGTGAGGTGCAGCCATATCCCTCTAGGCACACTGAGCAACGGGTCCACGTCTGGATTCCCGCATCACACTCAGGGAGACTTCCCAAAATGTCATAATTTGCATAAATAAAAATAGAGAAGCGCTCTACCTGGAAACGAACAATAGCATAATAGCTTGTTCTATGGCTAGTTACCACCCAAGAAGCAGCCTCTTTTTGCTCAACATGTGAGGAGAATTGCCTGGTATTTCGGGGCTGGACTGACCTTACTTGGCAGGATCAGACTGATATACTTCAGGAAAGTTTTCTTCTGTGAAAAGCACACTGGTCTAAAAGAGGCTGCTTCCGGGTGGTAAATCGCCATAGAACAAGCCACTGAGCTGTTGTTCGTTCCTGGTAGAGCGCTTCTCTCTTTGTATGCAAATTATTATGACCCTGGGGAAGTCTCCCTATGGTTGATGGGGGAAACCAGACGTGGACTCCTTGCCCAGTGTGCTTAGAGGAATGTGGCTGCACCTCACTGACGAGGCCCATAGGAGGCCGAAACGATCATCTGGGGTTGTCATGTTCCTTGTTCAGAGGAGAATTGCCTGGTATTTCGGGGCTGGACTGACCTTACTTGGCAGGATCAGACTGATATACTTCAGGAAAGTTTTCTTCTGTGAAAAGCACACTGGTCTAAAAGAGGCTGCTTCCGGGTGGTAAATCGCCATAGAACAAGCCACTGAGCTGTTGTTCGTTCCTGGTATAGCGCTTCTCTCTTTGTATGTAAGTTGAAGATCCATTTGGATTCTATCCTCAACATTCTGGATTCCATATTTCCACCCCTGACCATGACCATGTCGGCGGGATCAGACTGATATACCACAGGAAAGTTTTCCTCTGTGAAAAGCACAATTGGGCAGAAAGAAGCTACTACCAGGTGGCAACCGGGCCATAGAACAAGCTATTGATGCTGCTGTTCGTTCCTGGCAGACTGCTTCTCATTCTGTTTTGCATATGTAAATATGACCCTGGGGATAGTCTCCCTAAGGGTGATGGGGGAAACCAGATGTGGACTCCTTGCCCAATGTGTTTAGATGGATATGGCTGCACCTCACTGACGAGGCCCAAAGGAGGCCGAAACGATCGTCTGGGGTTGTCATGTTCCTTGTTCAGAGGAGAATTGCCTGGTATTTCGGGGCTGGACTGACCATGTCGGTGGGATCAGACTAATATACCACAGGTGGCAACTACCAGGTGGCAACCGGTAGTTGCTACTACCAGGTGGCAACCGGGCCATAGAACAAGCTATTGATGCTGCTGTTCGTTCCTGGCAGACTGCTTCTCATTCTGTTTTGCATACAAAGACAAGTGTGTCTTGCCTACAGTCAAGCATGGTGGTGGGAGTGTCATGGTCTGGGCCTGCATGAGTGCTGCCGTGACTGGGGAGCTACAGTTCATTGAGGGAACCATGAATGCCAACATGTACTGTGACATACTGAAGCAGAGCATGATCCCCTCCCTTCTGAGACTGGGCCGCAGTGCAGTATTCCAACATGATAACGACCCCAAACACACCTCCAACATGACCACTAACTTGCTAAAGAAGCTGAGGATAAAGGTGATGGACTGGCCAAGCATGTCTCCAGACCTAAACCCTATTGAGCATCTGTGGGGCATCCTCAAACGGAAGGTGGGGGAGTGCAAGGTCTCTAACATCCACCAGCTCCGTGATGTCGTCATGGAGGTGTGGAAAAGGACTCCAGTGGCAACCTGTGAAGCTCTGGTGAACTCCATGCCAAAGAGGGTTAAGGCAGTGCTGGAAAATAATGGTGGCCACACAAAATATTGACACATTGGGCCCAATTTGGAGATTTCCACTTAGGGGTGTACTCACTTTTGTTGGCAACGGTTTAGACATTAATGGCTGTGTGTTGAGTTATTTTGAGGGGACAGCAAATTTACACTGTTATACAGGCTGTACACTCACTACTTTACATTGTAGCAAAGTGTAATTTCTTCAGTGTTGTTATATGAAAAGATATAATAGAATATTTCAAAAAATGTGAGGGGTGTACTCACTTTTGTGGGATTACGTGTATATATATATATATATATGTACTTGTATATATGCCTGTAAATACATACGCTGTCAGCATTTAGCATTGCATAAGCATTTCTTGTGAAATGCTTGTGCAATGCCATCCCCTGCATATTCGCTAGCAGGGGGTGTCAATAATCCCAATCGGATCGGGATGATTGCAGTCCATCCCGATCTGATTGGGATTATTGACACCCCTTGCTGCGGCCACCAGCAGGGAGGTGTCAATCAACCCGATCGTACTCGATCGGGTTGAATTGTGGCGATGTCTGTTCGTCTCATCAGAGCAGGCTAAAAGGGTTATGGAGCAGCGGTCTTTAGACCGCTGCTCCATAACTTGCGTTTCTGGCGAGTCTGAAGACTTGTCAGAAACACGGGCCCTCAAGCTCCATTCAGAGCTTGATAAATGGGCCTCATACAGGGAGTGCAGAATTATTAGGCAAGTTGTATTTTTGAGGATTAATTTTATTATTGAACAAAAACCATGTTCTCAATGAACCCAAAAAACTCATTAATATCAAAGCTGAATAGTTTTGGAAGTAGTTTTTAGTTTGTTTTTAGTTATAGCTATTTTAGGGGGATATCTGTGTGTGCAGGTGACTATTACTGTGCATAATTATTAGGCAACTTAACAAAAAACAAATATATACCCATTTCAATTATTTATTTTTACCGGTGAAACCAATATAACATCTCAACATTCACAAATATACATTTCTGACATTCAAAAACAAAACAAAAAACAAATCAGTGACCAATATAGCCACCTTTCTTTGCAAGGACACTCAAAAGCCTTCCATCCATGGATTCTGTCAGTGTTTTGATCTGTTCACCATCAACATTGCGTGCAGCAGCAACCACAGCCTCCCAGACACTGTTCAGAGAGGTGTACTGTTTTCCCTCCTTGTAAATCTCACATTTGATGATGGACCACAGGTTCTCAATGGGGTTCAGATCAGGTGAACAAGGAGGCCATGTCATTAGATTTTCTTCTTTTATACCCTTTCTTGCCAGCCACGCTGTGGAGTACTTGGACGCGTGTGATGGAGCATTGTCCTGCATGAAAATCATGTTTTTCTTGAAGGATGCAGACTTCTTCCTGTACCACTGCTTGAAGAAGGTGTCTTCCAGAAACTGGCAGTAGGACTGGGAGTTGAGCTTGACTCCATCCTCAACCCGAAAAGGCCCCACAAGCTCATCTTTGATGATACCAGCCCAAACCAGTACTCCACCTCCACCTTGCTGGCGTCTGAGTCGGACTGGAGCTCTCTGCCCTTTACCAATCCAGCCACGGGCCCATCCATCTGGCCCATCAAGACTCACTCTCATTTCATCAGTCCATAAAACCTTAGAAAAATCAGTCTTGAGATATTTCTTGGCCCAGTCTTGACGTTTCAGCTTGTGTGTCTTGTTCAGTGGTGGTCGTCTTTCAGCCTTTCTTACCTTGGCCATGTCTCTGAGTATTGCACACCTTGTGCTTTTGGGCACTCCAGTGATGGCCAAACTGGTGGCAAGTGGCATCTTGGCAGCTGCACGCTTGACTTTTCTCAGTTCATGGGCAGTTATTTTGCGCCTTGGTTTTTCCACACGCTTCTTGTGACCCTGTTGACTATTTTGAATGAAACGCTTGATTGTTCGATGATCACGCTTCAGAAGCTTTGCAATTTTAAGAGTGCTGCATCCCTCTGCAAGATATCTCACTATTTTTGACTTTTCTGAGCCTGTCAAGTCCTTCTTTTGACCCATTTTGCCAAAGGAAAGGAAGTTGCCTAATAATTATGCACACCTGATATAGGGTGTTGATGTCATTAGACCACACCCCTTCTCATTACAGAGATGCACATCACCTAATATGCTTAATTGGTAGTAGGCTTTCGAGCCTATACAGCTTGGAGTAAGACAACATGCATAAAGAGGATGATGTGGTCAAAATACTCATTTGCCTAATAATTCTGCACTCCCTGTAGTCTAGATGAATTAAACTGATGTTCATTGCTGTTGTATAGTCTGTCATTATTGGCAGAACAGAAATTTACATATATGTATTTGTATTTCATATGTGATATCTCATAAAGCTAACAAGATCTGTATAAAAGGCAAGAAAATAGAGATCACAACTGCAACATTAGATATAGCATTTAGAAATCCTGTTATATTTTTTATGACTGTAATTTACAGTACTTCATCTTTTTAAATAGGATTTCTATCTGCAATTAATCGGAATATAACTGTTTTCTATTCTTTTGCTTAAGTTTATTTTTTTTTATCAGAAGTCCCAAAATTTATTTTTTAAATGATCACAATCTAGAACATTGTGAGACCATCTTCTTGCTGTAAAAAAATATTATGAAGTTCTTAATCTTAACGTGTTATTTTAATTGTTTTGTTTAACCCCTTAACGACTGAGGACGTGCAGGGTACGTCCTCAGAAAAAAGGCAGTTAATGCCTGAGAACGTACCCTGCACGTCCTCAGTGTGGAAAGCAGCTGGAAGCGATCCTGCTCGCTTCCAGCTGCTTTCCGGTTATTGCAGTGATGCCTCGATATGGAGGCATCCTGCAATAACGTTTGTAAGCCATCCGGTGCAGAGAGAGCCACTCTGTGGCCCTCTCTGCACCGGAGATCGGTGGCTACCGGCGTTGGTGGGTGGGAGCCGGACCGGGAGGCGGGTGGCGGCCATCGATGGCCATGTGGATCTGAAGGGGGGCGGGATCGTGGGCGGGGGTGGCTGGGGGCGCGCACGGGTGCGCGCGCGTGCACGGGAGGGTGGGGGCGGGCGCGTGCACGGGGAGGGAGCGGGTGGGAACCGCTACACTGCAGAAAATGGGGAAATAAAAAATATAATAAAAATAAAATCTAAACAATCAGCAAGGTGGTGGGGGTTTGTTTGTGGGGGGTGGGGGGTTGGGGGAAGCTACACTACAGAAAAAAACAAAAAACCCCAAAAAAAAGCACTTTTTATTGTAAACTGGGTACTGGCAGACAGCTGCCAGTACCCAAGATGGCCCCCAATAAGGCAGAGGGGAGGGTTAGAGAGCGGTTTTGGGGGGGATCAGGGAGGTTGGGGGCTAAGGGGGGGATCCTACACAGTAGCATATGTAAATATGCTAAAAAAAAATTTCATTTTTTTTTAAAAACCCTTTTATTTTAGTACTGGCAGACTTTCTGCCAGTACTTAAGATGGCGGGGACAATTGTGGGGTGGGGGAGGGAAGGGAGCTTTTTTGGAGGGATCAGGGGGTGGGATGTGTCAGATGGGAGGCTGATCTCTACACTAAAGCTAAAATTAACCCTGCAAGCTCACTACAAACTCCCTAATTAACCCTTTCACTGCTAGCCATAATACACGTGTGAGGCGCAACAGGATTTAGCGGCCTTCTAATTACCAGAAAGCAACGCCAAAGTCATATATGTCTGCTATTTCTGAACAAAGGGGATCCCAGACAAGCATTTACAACCATTTGTGCCATAATTGCACAAGCTGTTTGTAAATGATTTCAGTGAGAAACCTAAAATTGTGAAAAATTTTACGTTTTTTTTTAATTTGATCGCATTTGGCGGTGAAATGGTGGCATGAAATATACCAAAATGTGCCTAGATCAATACTTGGGGTTGTCTACTACACTACACTAAAGCTAAAATTAACCCTACAAGCTCCCTAAAAGCTCCCTAATTAACCCCTTAACTGCTGGGCATGATACACTTGTGGTGCGCAGTGGCATTTAGCGGCCTTCTAATTACCAAAAAGCAACGCCAAAGCCATATATGTGTGCTATTTCTGAACAAAGGGGATCCCAGAGAAGAATTTACAACCATTTATGCCATAATTGCACAAGCTGTTTGTAAATGATTTCAGTGAGAAACCTAAAGTTTGTGAAAAAATTTGTGAAAAAGTGAACAATTTTTTGTATTTGATCGCATTTGGCGGTGAAATGGTGGTATGAAATATACCAAAATTGGCCTAGATCAATACTTTGGGATGTCTACTAAAAAAAAATATATACATGTCAAGGGATATTCAGGGATTCCTGAAAGATATCAGTGTTCTAATGTAACTAGCGCTAATTTTGGAAAAAAATGGTTTGGAAATAGCAAAGTGCTACTTGTATTTATGGCCCTATAACTTGCAAAAAAAGCAAAGAACATGTAAACATTGGGTATTTCTAAACTCAGGACAAAATTTAGAAACTATTTAGCATGGGTGTTTTTTGGTGGTTTTAGATATGTAACAGATTTTGGGGGTCAAAGTTAGAAAAAGTGTGTTTTTTTTCCATTTTTTCCTCATATTTTATAATTTTTTTTATAGTAAATTATAAGATATGATGAAAATAATGGTATCTTTAGAAAGTCCATTTAATGGCGAGAAAAACGGTATATAATATGTGTGGGTACAGTAAATGAGTAAGAAGAAAATTACAGCTAAACACAAACACCGCAAAAATGTAAAAATAGCCTTGGTCCCAAACGGACAGAAAATGGAAAAGTGCTCTGGTCACTAAGGGGTTAAAACATATTAAACCTGTCAAAGAAGATAATTTAAATATGGCTTTTTTTTAAAGAAACCCATCATTTGGGTTTCATTTCTGTATGTTTGGAACTTTAAGCAATAATTTTAAACCTCGTAACTTAGCGATTTCACAATTTACAGTATGAGAATTGTTAAAAAATCATATTATAGAATATGATATTAATTGTGTTCACTCTCTTTTTGCAGAAATTTAATTTTCTGCACTTTTCTTTATTTCAGAGGAAAATCTTGCCAAAAATCAGAAAATGGTGTTATCTCAAAGATTGAAAAAAATAAATAAATATATCAATCAGATTGTTTAACACTTAAAGGGACACTTTACTCCATAATTTTTATTGTTTAAAAAGATAGATAATCCCTTTCTGCAGACTGCACCCTTATCTCGTTTTTGTGTGTGACAGACTTGCATTTTAGCCAATCAATGCTGACTCATAAATAACTCCATGGGAGTGAGCACAGTGTAATCTATATGATACACATGAACTAACAGTGTATAGCTGTGGAAAACTGTCAACATGCACTAAGATAAGAGGCTTTTTTCAACATTTAGAAATTATTTCAGCCTACATAGGTTTAGCTTTAAAAAAAGAATACAAAGAGAACAACGACAAATTTGATGATTACAAATGGCTGGTGATTGCTACTGCCAGCTTGCGGTAGCAATTAGCTCTCAAAAGGTTAACCAGAGGTCAGACCTCTAATTAATTTTTAAAATGTCCCCTAATTGCCCACAAAATAAATTGTGTAGTAGCTATAATAAAATAAAAAATATTAGCATCTTTAAAAAAAATAAAAAAAATAAAATAAAAATAAAACGGCACTAAGCAGTTTTTAGGGGTTAAAGTTAGCAGGTAAGGGGTGTTAAAAAAAAAAGACATTAAAAAGTGCCTTTACATTGCGGTTTATGGGAACTGTTTGATCCCTGTAAATATATATGTATATGCTGATATACATATATATTTATGTGTATATACACATATAACACATACATATACGGTATATGTCTGTAAGCATATACATACATATTTGAATCTGCTGCTCATCGCTGCATGACATACCCCCTTCGCTGTGCTAGTTCTCATGCCGTGTCTGACAGCATGAGAACGAGGCTCCCATTGGAGCCTATGGAGGCACTTTCTCATGAGCACATGAGCACATGGTGGTATTACTATGTGGAGCGCAAATATGGCTTTCGCGAAAGCAATATTTTGTGCTCCACTTGTAATCTAGCCCTATATGAGCATCAAAGTTAGAATGATCAGAATTTTCCTTATTTCCTCTTTAGTATCCTTGTATCTGCTTATCTGGTCTGTATTCTGCTTTACCGTTCTTCTGATACATGGGCTTTTTTTTTATCTTATTATTAATGGCTGTATCCCGCTAAGAATGTATGGCCCCGCAAACGGAGGCACTTAGTAGGAGGAGCCTTTTGACTTATTGGAAGGAGTGAGGCCCTTTAGTGTGGGAAAGAAGGCAGGTCCAAAAAAGAGGAAGGGCCTGAGGAGGAAGTACTGGGCTCTGCTCTCAGGGGGCATGAGGTCTCTGTTTTAGCTGGGGATCTGGTTAGGCAGCTAGGCCCCCCAAAGGCTGGGTCAGGTCAGATTGATTTGTGTCCAATGTCTGAGGAGTTGGATATTATTAGTGAGAACACTGTGGGCTCTGAGGCGCCTAGAGGCACTTTTCATTTTACAGATAGCATTACTGGCCATGAAGGGCAGAACAGGGTTAATTATGGTTTTGCCAATTCAAGAGGTAGGGGAGGTTCTAGAGCTAGTAGGTCCAGTGCTAGAGTTTGTTTGGTGAGGTCCTTTAGGGCACAAAAGAGAGGTGGTGCTGGGAGGAGATCACGTGGGAGGGGTGCTCCTAATGTCTATTTGGATCCCATGATTATTGAATCGTTCCCTAGCTCCTCAGATGATGAGGATGTGGTCCCTCCTTCCCCAGTATTAAAGGAACCCAGAGTGAGGTTAGGTTTAAGTTTAGATAGGGGGAGTCAGGCACATCATGCTTACATTTCTGGGGGGAGCATGTTGTTTTTGGAGACCATATTTCTGATACTGTTTTGTTGGCTGGCGTTAATGTTGATTTTTCACTAGTAGGTACGGTGGTAACCCCAAGGGGCGCATCATTGGAGTGGCAAAGAGAGGCATATCCCATTGACCATGGAGAGGAGGACTCCTTCCGCTTGGCGGACTCATGGACGGAGTCTATTCGACTAGACCCTGGTGACGGTCTAGTATCGGGCAAGGCCCACCATTCCATGGTAGCGGTAGGTGGCAGTGTGTACATGACTAGGGGCAGAACAAGAGCTGGTGCAAGGACAAGGGCAACAGCTAGGCCTCTTAAAAGGGGTGGGAGTATTGATAGGGTGTCTTTTGCAGGCAATACAAAGATGCTTCTTTGTAGACCTCTGCCTCCCAATGGGGTGTTCCATCTCTTGTTCTCTTTGAGAACTTAGCACCTTCTTGGAGTGGGTTATCAGGGAACTATCAGGTCTGTCATCCATTGTCCATTACTTTGAAGACTTTTTGTTCGTGGGTCCTTCGGGCGAGTCGGTGTGCGAAATGTTGAGGAATACATTTTATCGCATTGCTGAGGATTTTGATGTACCAATTGCACTTGAAAAATTTGAAGGTCCAGTTACAGTCTTAAGTTTTTGGGGTATTACCATAGATTCGAACCGCATGGAATGCAGACAACGAAGTGGAGGATTTTATTTGGGTAATCAAATTTTTCCTCTCCATAAAAAAATTAAAATTGGTTGAGATGCAATCTTTACTGGGGAAATTGAATTTTGCCTGCTGTATCATTCCTGTGAGGAAGGTTTTTTTCCCCCTGGATATTGCAGGCATTCGACTGCCTCATCATTTTATCAGACTGACTGTCTCCCTTAAAAGGGACTTGGGAGTTTAGAAGGTTTTCATTGAAAACTTCAATGGATCTGCTTTAATTCAGGCCCTGCGTGCCTCAAATGAGGACCTGGGCCTGGTTACGGATGCTGGTGGGAGCAAGGGGTTTGGGGCAATTTTTGGAAGCCATTGTTGTGCCTCAGAATGGCCTGCTGCTTGGAAGGAGAGTGAATTGATTAAAAATGTGGTGTTTTTGGAACTCTTCCCCATTCTGGTGTCTCTTTTTGTGTGGAGTTCTGATTTACGGGATAGGTCATTTTTGTTCTCCACGGATAACTTGGGTGTGGTATCGGCTATTAACTGCAATGCATGAGGTTGAATGTGTTGCTTAGGGCCCAACATTTACCGGGGGTCCAGAACTCAATTGCCGATGCACTTTCACGTTTACAGTGGAGGCGATTTCGAGAACTGGCTACTCTGGTGGACAGTGTGGCGGACAGCGTGGGGAAGGATGTCCCTGAATTGTTGTGGAGCCTTGGCATGGAGGACTTGCCGATTTTGGTGAAAGCCTCCTTGGACCTGAGTTCATGGAATGCCTATTCCAAGGTGTGAGTGGCATGGGAGGAATTGTTTTTAAAGCACGGTAACCTGTCTCCCTTGGCAGTGGACAGACGGCTGGCTGCTCCGTCATTCTGATTCAAGTTGCTGAATGCAGTTGACATTACTAAATCCTTTTGTATTCATAAGAACATTAAAGGACTCAAAAAGAACAGGTGTAAGGGGCGACAGTCATCGCCCGGTGTCCTTTTCTTTATTGCATAAACTATGGGACGTGCTGTGAACTTTGTTTCAATTGTTGGGAAAATGTGGCCTAAGTTGGGACCAGTTTTTATTAACTGTTGTAAATTGTGCGAGACGCTTTCCTCCTCCCAATATACTTGTTGTTCATGCTGGAGGTAATGACTTGGGGTTTTTACCTCAGAAGGAGCTTGTGAGGCAAATTAAGAAGGATTGTGCGAGGTTTAATGTTTTATTTCCCAACTTGGTAATTGTGTGGTCCAATATGTTTGATCTGGTGGGCAGCCTGGGACCAATATTGCTTGAATAACAGTGGGCGTAAGGTTAACAAGCTAGTGGCTTCCTTTCTGAAGAGACTTGGTGGGGCTGTGGTCTATCATCATAATTTGTAGGATGTTGGGAATGGTGAGTTTTACATGGGTGAAGGTGTTCATTTGAATGAATTTGGGCTGCCGCTCTTCATTCTAAATATTCAGTAGAAACTGAAATTGTTGATGTGAGAGGTGGCGGAACTGGGTGGATATGTCCTCCCAGTTTGTGGCGGGTGTGCTAGTCATCAACATTTTCAAACCATGGCAAAAAGCGTGGTTTTTGGTAGCCTCCCAAAGGGGTGGGAGAGCTAGATAATAAGCTACTTGGGCATGAAGTCCCTTGGAGCTGAGTAGAAGATCAAAATAAGGAACAAACTTAGCACCTTGCTATGTCCAGCTGGAATTTAAAGACGGCCTGGTCAAAAAAGTTGTTAATCTTGAAAGTTGAAAGATTAGGTTACATTGGTGCTAGCACAAAAACAAAATGTTTGTTGAATTGCAATAAGTTAAGGTTGTTTTTTAATAGTGGTTATTTATAAGTGTTATTTAAATATATGTGTTATTTAATAAACAGGCTGTGGCCCGATCTTTATACCAAAAAATGTACATCTGTTTTTATTTATTTATGTGAATGGTTATAATATTATGTTTCTTTAAGAGCTGGGGAATTGACGACTCAATGGGTCATATATGGCCCCGCAAACTGAGGCACTTAGTAGGAGGGGTCCCTTGACCTATTGTGAGGAGTGAGGCTCTTTAGTGTGGGAAAGAGGGCAGGTCCGAAAAAGAGGAAGTGGATAAGATGGTGGGCGTTATGGCGCCATGAGAGAAAAGGATTTTCACAGAGCAGTATAGGCAAGTAGTTAGGTCTCAATTTTCCCTCCATCCATCCCTCCCTCCCTGAGTTTTATGTTTTTTTGTCACAGTAATGGACGGGTGTGCTAGTCATCAACATTTTCAGACCATGGCAAAAAGCGGGGGTTTTGGTAGCCTCCCCAAGGGGTGGGAGAGCTGGATAATTAGCTACTTGGGCATGGGGTCCCTTAGAGCTGAGTAGAAGATCAAAATAAGGAACGGACTTAGCACCTTTCTATGTCCAGCTGGAATTTAAAGACGACCTGGTCAAAAAAGTTGTTAATCTTGAAAGTTGAAAGATTAGGTTACATTGGTGCTAGCACAAAAACTAAATGTTTGTTGAATTGCAATAAGTTAAGGTTGTTTTTTAATAGTGGTTATTTATAAGTGTTATTTAAATATATGTGTTATTTAATAAACAGGCTGTGGCCAGATTTTTATACCAACAATTTCACATGTCTGTTTTTATTTATTTATGTGAATGGTTATAATATTATGTTTGTTTAAGAGCCGGGGAATTGATGACTCCATGGCCTCTAGTTATCAACGTGTCTACTTTACCTGCCTTCGCCGGCCCAATACGCCCGCCTAAGCGCGCCTACCATCGCTGCCGCGGACCTGAAAAATTTCGCCAAAGTTATCAATAAATCTGTCAAAAAGCCGCGCACCAAGTACGGGGCGATGAGCAGCGGACTGTGATAGTTATCACTCATCTGATCTCGCTGCTCTTTGGCTTTTTGACAGCTTTATTGACAAGCTGTCATTAAGCACCCACACTAACTACACTGTTCTACCCCCTATACCGGCGCCCCCGGAGCCCCTTGCAACTAAATATAGTTATTAACCCCTAAACCGCTGCTCCTAGACCCCGCTGCAGCTCTTATAAATGTATTAACCCCTAAACCGCCGCTCCCGGACCCCGCCGCCACTTACATTATACCTAGTAAGCCCTATCCTGCCCCCCCTATACCGTCGCCACCTATAATAAAGTTATTAACCCCTATCCTGACGATCCCGGACCCCGCCGCAACTAAATAAATAGTTTAACCCCTAAACCGCCGCTCCCGGACCCCGCCGCAACCTATATTTAACTTATTAACCCCTAATCTGCCCTCCCTACACCGTCGCCACCTATAATACATTTATTAACCCCTATCCTACCCCCCCTACACCGCCGCCACTGTAATAAAATTATTAACCCCTAAACCTAAGTCTAACACTAACCCTAACACCCCCCTAACTTAAATATTAATTAAATGAATCTAAATAATATTTCTCTTATTAACTAAATTATTCCTATTTAAAACCAAATACTTACCTTTAAAATAAACCCTAATATAGCTACAATATAAATAATAATTATATTGTAGCTATCTTAGGATTTATTTTTATTTTACAGGCAACTTTCAATTTATTTTAATTAGGTACAATAGCTATTAAATAGTTAATAACTATTTAATAGCTACCTAGTTAAAATAAAGAGAAATTTACCTGTAAAATAAAAACTAACCTAAGTTACAATTACACCTAACACAACACTATACTTTAATAAATTATTCCTATTTAACTAAATACTTACCTGTAAAATAAACCCTAAGATAGCTACAATGTAATTAATAATTACATTGTAGCTATTTTAGGATTTATATTTATTTTACAGGTAACTTTGTATTTATTTTAGCTAGTTAGAATAGTTATTAAATAGTTATTAACTATTTAATAACTACCTAGCTAAAAGAAATACAAAATTACCTGTAAAATAAATCCTAACCTAAGTTACAATTAAACCTAACACTACACTATCATTAAATGAATTAAATAAATTAACTACAAATAACTACAATTAAATTCAATTAAATAAACTAACTAAAGTACAAAAAATAAAAAAAGCTAAGTTACAAACATTTCAAAAATATTACAACAATTTTAAGCTACTTACACCTAATCTAAGCCCCCTAATAAAATAACAAAGCCCCCCAAAATAAAAAAAAATCCCTACCCTATTCTACATTAAAAAGTTACCAGCTGTATTACCTTACCAGCCCTTAAAAGGGCCTTTTGCGGGGCATGCCCCAAAGAAAACAGCTCTTTTGCCTGTAAAATAAAAATACAACCCTCCAACATTAAAACCCACCACCCACATACCCCTACTCTAACCCAAACCCCCCTTAAATAAAACACTACCCCCCTGAAGATCATCCTACCTTTAGCCGTCTTCAGCCAGCCGACCCACCGATGGAACTGAAGAAGTCATCCGGAGCGGCAAAAGTCATCATCCAAGGGGCGCTGAAGAAGTCTTCCATCCGATTGAAGTCATCATCCAAGGGGCGCTGAAGAGGTCTTCCATCCGAATGAAGTCTTCATCCAAGCGGCGTCTTCAATCTTCATCCATCTGGAGTGGAGCCATCTTCAGACGAGCCGACGCGGAGCCATCCTCTTCTTCCCGACGACTAACGATGAATGACGGTACCTTTAAGTGACGTCATCCAAGATGGCATCCCTATAATTCCGATTGGCTGATAGGATTCTATCAGCCAATCGGAATTAAGGTAGGAAAAATCTGATTGGCTGATTGAATCAGCCAATCAGATTGAAGTTCAATCCGATTGGCTGATCCAATCAACCAATCAGATTGAGCTTGCATTCTATTGGCTGTTCCTATCAGCCAATAGAATGCAAGCTCAATCTGATTGGCTGATAGGGGGGGCAGGATAGGGGTTAATAAATTTATTATAGGTGGCGACGGTGTAGGGGGGCAGATTAGGGGTTAATAAGTTTAATATAGGTGGCGGCGGGGTCCGGGAGCGGCGGTTTAGGGGTTAAACAATTTATTTAGTTGCGGCAAGGTCCGGGATCGGCAGGATAGGGGTTAATAACTTTATTATAGGTGGCGACGGTGTAGGGGGGGCAGGATAAGGGTTAATAGGTATTATGTAGGTGGCGGCGGGGTCCGGGAGCGGCAGTTTAGGGGTTAATAAGTTTATTAGAGTGGCGGTGGGCTCCGGGAGCGGCGGTTTAGGGGGTAATACATTTATTTAGTTGCGGCGGTGTAGGGGGGGGACAGATTAGGGGTTAATATGTATAATGTAGCTTGCGGTGGGCTCCGGGAGCGGCGGTTTAGGGGGTAATAAATGTGTTTAGTTGCGGCGGTGTAGGGGGCGGCAGATTAGGGTTGTTTAGACTCGGGGTACATGTTAGGGTGTTAGGTGTAGACAGCTCCCATAGGAATCAATGGGATGTCTGGCAGCAGCGAACATGAACTTTCGCTATGGTCAGACTCCCATTGATTCCTATGGGATCCGCCGCCTCCAGGTACGCTGGGCCGGAAAAGTGCCGAGCGTACCTGCTAGTTTTTTGATAACTAGCAAAAGTAGTCAGATTGTGCCGAACTTGTGTGCAGAACATCTGTAATGACGTAAGAATCGATCTGTGTCTGACTGAGTCCGGCGGATCGAAGCTTACGTCACTAAATTCTACTTTTGCCGGTGTCTAGGACTTGATAACTAAGGCGAATCAGCCTCGCCACAAATACGCTGCAGAATTCCAGCGTATTTGAGGTTGACGGCTTGATAACTAGGGGCCAATGGGTTAATATGTATATTCCAGACACCCATGATTCACAAACATCTGAAAAGGATACTTTTTTTTATAATCTGCTCACAGTTTTCACAAAGATTTTTGTTGCACATTATCAGTGTTGGTCCACATGCTGTATATTGATATTTTTATTTATTAGATGAAACTGAAAACTATTGCAGCCAACTCCATAGTCCAAATGAAACGTAATACAATTTTTCTCCCAGCAAAGAGCTTTGTTATGTTTGTTGCTGCTGGCAGTTGTAACACATTTACAAGCTCTGTAACTGAAACCACATTTAATCATTACAACTGAGCAATTCATTTTATTTTACGGAGAGTTATTTTCAAACATGGAGAAATTATTTTTCTTTTTTAATAGGCTCATTATAGTATAATAGGAATGGGAAATACATTTACTACCAGTGTAAAGAGAAGCTAAAATTTAGATATTTTTTTAATTTTATTTTGCAAAGTTTACATTTTTTATTGTAAATTAAAAAAAAAAAGTTAAAGGGAAATTAAAATAATATGTCTATATACTTAGTATATAACTCCAATTAAATCTGGTTTGTAAAAGATCTGCATACAGAATAAACCAAAATGTTCATTGTTTTGCAATTTTCATCTTATCTCATTTTCTGTGACTAGTTAGGGGCAAATATAGGCCCTGATCATCGAAAGTGGGGCAATGGGACGATATATTCAAAAGGGATCCGCTGCAAGCCAGTGAAAATTCCAAGCTTCCAACATCATTGGTTAAAGGCAGCATCGTCATGAGGCATTTTACTATTCATCTCAATGGGTCGCAATGCTGGCATAATATTCCAACCAGCATTGCCACCGAGATTGGTGATGTAAAGCAAAGGATTCCTTTGAAATATGAGCCTAATAAATTTAACTATTTAGCCCTAAAACGACATAACCCCACCTCAATCACCACTACTCTACTTAACCCCTACACTGCCAATAACCAACCGCAATTACCCCTGCACTACTTAACCCCAACACCGCCAACAACACTCCGCAATCACCCCTACACATTTCTTAACCCCTACACCACCAACACTCCGCAATCACCCCTACACATTTCTTAACCCCTACACCGCCAACAACACTCCACAATCACCCCTACACATTTCTTAACCCCTACACTACCAACACCACTCCGCAATCACCCTCTACACTACTTTATTCCTACACTGCCGATACCCCACCAGAATCACCCCTACACTGCTTAACCCCTACACAGCAAATATCCCACCTCACAATACCCCTACACTACTTAACCCCCATCTAACAACTAACCCCTAAGACCTCTCTAACACCCCCTAAGTTACAAATACATAAAAAAACAGTAGCATTACAAAAAACACTACCAAAAATAAAAAAAACAAACAGTTAGGCCTATACTAAAATTAAGGTCCCCTTAAAAAAGAGCCCACCCTAAAATAAAAGCACTATGCTAAAACCTTCTCTAAAATTGCCCTAAAAAGGGTATTTTAAGGGCATTTCCCTAAAGTGATTATAGCTCTTTTAAAAAAAATCCATATTCTAAAAAAAAAACCTATACTAAAAAAAATATTGCCCTGATAAGGGCAATTAGTTGGGCATTGCCCTAAAGTGATTATGCTCTTTTGCCCCAAATAAAAAAATCCCTATTCTAAACAAAACTAATCTAAAATAAAACCTATCCTAATAAAATATTGCCCTGAAAAGGGCATGTGATAGGGCATTGCCCAAAAGTGATTGAGCTCTTTTGCCTAATAACACAGTTCCCCATAAACCGCAATGTAAAGGCACTTTTCAGTGCCGTTTTTTTTCTAACACCCCACACCTGCCACTTTTAACCCCGAAAAACTGCTTTGTGCAGTTGTTTTTTATTTTAAAAAAAGCTAAAAAATTTTTAATATAAAATTACATTTTAGGGCAATTGGGGCAATATTAGAAAATTAACCTGAGATCTGGTCTCTGGTTATTTTTCTGAGCGGTAATTGCTACAGTGAGCTTGCGGTAGCAATAACCAGCCACTTGTAATGGCTGGCTATTTATTGTGCGCCCCGTAAATGGGCGAATTTGCACATTTACCTGTGTGTGATAAATTAGAGCGCCATTTGTAATCTTGACCATTACCTGTTATGTAATGGCAGAGGTGGTGGTACTCAGTAACGATGAGTACCCGCACAAAAAAAGCCCTGATTATGACTATGAAGATAAACTTATACAGTCAAAATATGGTTCAATTTTCTGAATTCAGAGGCATTTAAACTCTTAGGCCTAGATTTGGAGTTTGGCGGTAGCTGTGAAAACCAGCGTTAGAGGCTCCTAACGCTGGTTTTAGGCTACCTCCGGTATTTGGAGTCACTCAAAAAAGGGTCTAACTCTCACTTTTCAACCGCGACTTTTCCATACCGCAGATCCCCTTACGTCAATTGCGTATCCTATCTTTTCAATGGGATTTTTCTAACTCCGGTATTTAGAGTCGTGTCTGAAGTGAGCGTTAGAATTCTAACGACAAAACTCCAGCCGCAGAAAAAAGTCAGTAGTTAAGAGCTTTCTGGGCTAAAGCCGGTTCATAAAGCTCTTAACTACTGTACCCTAAAGTACACTAACACCCATAAACTACCTATGTACCCCTAAACCGAGGCCCCCCCACATCGCCGCCACTCGATTTAATTTTTTTAACCCCTAATCTGCCGACCGCCACCTACGTAATCCTTAGGTACCCCTAATCTGCTGCCCCTAACACCGCCGACCCCTATATTATATTTATTAACCCCTAACCTGCCCCCCACAACGTCGCAGCCAGCTACCTACAATAATTAACCCCTAATCTGCCGACCGCAAAGAGCCGCCACCTACATTATAGCTATGTACCCCTAATCTGCTGCCCCTAACACCGCCGACCCCTATATTATATTTATTAACCCCAAATCTGCCCCCCACAACGTCGCCTCCACCTGCCTACACTTATTAACCTCTAATCTACCGAGCGGACCGCACCGCTATCATAATAAAGTTATTAACCCCTAATCCGCCTCACTAACCCTATAATAAATAGTATTAACCCCTAATCTGCCCTCCCTAACATCGCCGACACCTAACTTCAAACATTAACCCCTAATTTGCCGACTGGAGCTCACCGCTATTCTAATAAATGTATTAACCCCTAAAGCTAAGTCTAACCCTAACACTAACACCCCCCTAACTTAAATATAATTTAAATCTAACGAAATAAATTAACTCTTATTAAATAAATTATTCCTATTTAAAGCTAAATACTTACCTGTAAAATAAATCCTAATATAGCTACAATATAAATTATAATTATATTATAGCTATTTTAGGATTAATATTTATTTTACAGGTAACTTTGTATTTATTTTAACCAGGTACAATAGCTACACTACACTATCAATACATTAATTAAATACAATACCTAAAAATAACTACAATGAAATAAACTAACTAAAGTACAAAAAATAAAAAAGAACTGTTACAAAAAATAAAAAAATATTTACAAACATAAGAAAAATCTTACAACAATTTTAAACTAATTACACCTACTGTAAGCCCCCTAATAAAATAACAAAGCCCCCCAAAATAAAAAATGCCCTACCCTATTCTAAATTACTAAAGTTCAAAGCTCTTTTACCTTACCATCCCTGAACAGGGCCCTTTGCGGGGCATGCCCCAAAGAATTCAGCTCTTTTGCCTGTAAAAAAAAAACATACAATACCCCCCCCCAACATTACAACCCACCACCCACATACCCCTAATCTAACCCAAACCCCCCTTAAATAAACCTAACACTAAGCCCCTGAAGATCATCCTACCTTGTCTTAACCATACCAGGTTCACCGATCGGTCCTGGCTCCAAAATCTTCATCCAACCCAAGCGGGGGCTGGCGATCCATCATCCGGCGGCTGAAGAGGTCCAGAAGAGGCTCCAAAGTCTTCATCCTATCCGGGAAGAAGAGTAGATCCGGACCGGCAACCATCATCTTCCAAGCGGCATCTTCTATCTTCATCCGATGAGGACCGGCTCCATCCTGAAGACCTCCACCGCGGACCCATCTTCATCCGGCAACGTCCAACTGAAGAATGACGGTTCCTTTAAGGGACGTCATCCAAGATGGCGTCCCTCGAATTCCAATTGGCTGATGGGATTCTATCAGCCAATCGGAATTAAGGTAGGAATATTCTGATTGGCTGATGGAATCAGCCAATCAGAATCAAGATCAATCCGATTGGCTGATCCAATCAGCCAATCAGATTGAGCTTGCATTCTATTGGCTGATCGGAACAGCCAATAGAATGCAAGCTCAATCTGATTGGCTGATTGGATCAGCCAATCGGATTGAACTTGATTCTGATTGGCTGATTCCATCAGCCAATCAGAATATTCCTACCTTAATTCCGATTGGCTGATAGAATCCTATCAGCCAATCGGAATTCGAGGGACGCCATCTTGGATGACGTCCCTTAAAGGAACCGTCATTCTTCAGTTGGACGTCGCCGGATGAAGATGGGTCCGCGGTGGAGGTCTTTAGGATGGAGCCGGTCCTCATCGGATGAAGATAGAAGATGCCGCTTGGAAGATGATGGTTGCCGGTCCGGATCTACTCTTCAGCCGCCGGATGATGGATCGCCAGCCCCCGCTTGGGTTGGATGAAGATTTTGGAGCCAGGACCGATCGGTGAACCTGGTATGGTGAAGACAAGGTAGGATGATCTTCAGGGGCTTAGTGTTAGGTTTATTTAAGGGGGGTTTGGGTTAGATTAGGGGTATGTGGGTGGTGGGTTGTAATGTTGGGGGGGGGGTATTGTATGTTTTTTTTTTACAGGCAAAAGAGCTGAATTCTTTGGGGCATGCCCCGCAAAGGGCCCTGTTCAGGGCTGGTAAGGTAAAAGAGCTTTGAACTTTAGTAATTTAGAATAGGGTAGGGCATTTTTTATTTTGGGGGGCTTTGTTATTTTATTAGGGGGCTGAGAGTAGGTGTAATTAGTTTAAAATTGTTGTAAGATTTTTCTTATGTTTGTAAAAAAATTTTATTTTTTGTAACTTAGTTCTTTTTTATTTTTTGTACTTTAGTTAGTTTATTTCATTGTAGTTATTTTTAGGTATTGTATTTAATTAATGTATTGATAGTGTAGTGTTAGGTTTAATTGTAGGTAATTGTAGGTATTTTATTTAATTAATTTAATGATAGTATAGTGTTAGGTTTAATTGTAACTTAGGTTAGGATTTATTTTACAGGTAATTTTGTAATTATTTTAACTATTTTAGCTATTAAATAGTTCTTAACTATTTAATAGCTATTGTACCTGGTTAAAATAAATACAAAGTTACCTGTAAAATAAATATTTATCCTAAAATAGCTATAATATAATTATAATTTATATTGTAGCTATATTAGGATTTATTTTACAGGTAAGTATTTAGCTTTAAATAGGAATAATTTATTTAATAAGAGATAATTAATTTCGTTAGATTAAAATTATATTTAATTTAGGGGGGTGTTAGTGTTAGGGTTAGACTTAGCTTTAGGGGTTAATACATTTATTAGAATAGCGGTGAACTCCATTCAGCAGATTAGGGGTTAATAATTGAAGTTAGGTGTCGGCGATGTTAGGGAGGGCAGATTAGGGGTTAATACTATTTATTATAGGGTTAGTGAGGCGGATTAGGGGTTAATAACTTTATTAAAGTAGCGCTCAGGTCCGGTCGGCAGATTAGGGGTTAATAAGTGTAGGCAGGTGGAGGCAACGTTGTGGGGGGCAGATTAGGGGTTAATAAATATAATATAGGGGTCGGCGGTGTTAGGGGCAGCAGATTAGGGGTACATAGGGATAATGTAAGTAGCGGCGGTTTACAGAGCGGCAGATTAGGGGTTAATAATAATATGCAGGGGTCAGCGATAGCGGGGGCGGCAGATTAGGGGTTAATAAGTGTAATGTTAGGGGTGTTTAGACTCGGGGTACATGTTAGAGTGTTAGGTGCAGACGTAGGAAGTGTTTCCCCATAGCAAACAATGGGGCTGCGTTAGGAGCTGAACGCGGCTTTTTTGCAGGTGTTAGGCTTTTTTTCAGTTCAAACAGCCCCATTGTTTCCTATGGGGGAATCGTGCACAAGCACGTTTTTGAGGCTGGCCGCGTCCGTAAGCAACTCTGGTATCGAGAGTTGCATTTGCGTTAAATATGCTCTACGCTCCTTTTTTGGAGCCTAACGCTGACATTATATGGACTCTCAATACCAGAGTTATTTTAAAGGTGCGGCCAGAAAAAAGCCAGCGTTAGCTACGCGGGTCCTTACCGACAAAACTCTAAATCTAGCCGTTATATTTCAGGACAGGACATAAACAGTTCCTCCAATTATACCAACAAAATAGAACCTATAAGCAAAAGAAATTGAAACTTTTTCCCTGCAATAGAGACAGAAATGTATTTTTCACTTGCATTTGAGAATTATTTTCTCAGTATTTTTTATTTTTTGTAACCATAATTTTTACTCAGGTTAACACTGAAAAAAATATTCAGACAATACAAGTCATATATTGATAGTAATACAAGTTACAAAGTCTGCACAATTATATATATATATATATTAATAAAGAGAATTCACTCACAGCACCAAATGATAGTAGAGCAAGAATCAACCCCAATCTGCAATCTTAAGTATATAGCAGACTAACGCCTAGATTTAGAGTTTTGCGGCCAAAGGGGTGCGTTAGCTATGCGTGCTTTTTTCTGGCCGCACCTTTTAAATACCGCTGGTATTTAGAGTTCACAGAAGGGCTGCGTTAGGCTCCAAAAAAGGAGCGTATAGCATATTTACCGCAACTTCAACTCTCGATACCAGCGGTGCTTACGGACGCGGCCAGCTTCAAAAACGTGCTCGTGCACGATTCCCCCATAGAAAACAATGGGGCTGTTTGAGCTGAAAAAAAACCTAACACCTGCAAAAAAGCCGCGTTCAGCTCCTAACGCAGCCCCATTGTTTACTATGGGGAAAGACTTCCTACGTCTGCACCTAACACCCTAAAATGTACCCCGAGTCTAAACACCCCTAACCTTACACTTATTAACCTCTAATCTGCCGCCCCCGCTATCGCTGACACCTGCATATTTTTTTTAACCCCTAATCTGCCGCTCCGTAAACCATCGCTACTTACATTATCCCTATGTACCCCTAATCTGCTGCCCCTAACACCGCCGACCCCTATATTATATTAATTAACCCCTAATCTGCCCCCCACAACGTCGCCTCCACCTGCCTACACTTATTAACCCCTAATCTGCCGACCGGACGCGCCGCTATTATAATAAAGTTATTAACCCCTAATCCGCCTCACTCCCGCCTCAATAACCCTATAATAAATAGTATTAACCCCTAATCTGCCCTCCCTAACATCGCCGACACCTAACTTCAAACATTAACCCCTAATCTGCCGACTGGAGCTCACCGCTATTCTAATAAATGTATTAACCCCTAAAGCTAATTCTAACCCTAACCCTAACACACCCTTAAATTAAATATAATTTTTATCTAACAAAATAAATTAACTATTATTAAATAACTTATTCCTATTTAAAGCTAAATACTTACCTGTAAAATAAACCCTAATATAGCTACAATATAAATTATAATTATATTGTAGCTATTTTAGGATTAATATTTATTTTACAGGCAACTTTATAATTATATTAACCAGGTACAATAGCTATTAAATAGTTAAGAACTATTTAATAGTTACCTAGTTAAAATAATTACAAAATTACCTGTAAAATAAATCCTATCAATAAATTATTTAAATACAATACCTACAAATAACTACAATTAAATAAACTAACTAAAGTACAAAAAATAAAAAAGAACTAAGTTACAAAAAATAAAAAAATATTTACAAACATTAGAAAAATATTACAACAATTTTAAACTAATTACACCTACTCTAAGCCCCCTAATAAAATAACAAAGCCCCCCAAAATAAAAAAATGCCCTACCCTATTCTAAATTACTAAAGTTCAAAGCTCTTTTACCTTACCAGCCCTGAACAGGGCCCTTTGCGGGGCATGCCCCAAAGAATTCAGCTCTTTTGCCTGTAAAAAAAACACATACAATACCCCCCCCCCCAACATTACAACCCACCACCCACACACATACAATACAATAAGTATTTAGCTTTAAATAGGAATAATTTATTTAATAAGAGTTAATTTATTTTGTTAGATTTAAATTATATTTAACTTAGGTGGGTGTTAGTGTTAGGGTTATACTTAGCTTTAGGGGTTAATCCATTTATTACAGTAGCGGCGAGATTCGGTCGGCAGATTAGGGGTTAATAATTGAAGTTAGGTGTCGGCGATGTTAGGGAGGGCAGATTAGGGGTTAATACTATTTATTATAGGGTTATTGAGGCGGGAGTGAGGCGGATTAGGGGTTAATAACTTTATTATAGTAGCGGTGCGGTCCGCTCGGCAGATTAGGGGTTAATAAGTGTAGGCAGGTGGAGGCGACGTTGAGGGGGGCAGATTAGGGGTTAATAAATATAATATAGGGGTCGGCGGTGTTAGGGGCAGCAGATTAGGGGTACATAAGGATAACGTAGGTGGCGGCACTTTGCGGTCGGCAGATTAGGGGTTAATTATTGTAGGTAGCTGGCGACGACGTTGTGGGGGGCAGGTTAGGGGTTAATAAATATAATATAGGGGTCGGCGGTGTTAGGGGCAGCAGATTAGGGGTACATAAGTATAGCGTAGGTGGCGGTCGGCAGATTAGGGGTTAAAAAAATTTAATCGAGTGGCGGCGATGTGGGGGGACCTCGGTTTAGGGGTACATAGGTAGTTTATGGGTGTTAGTGTACTTTAGAGCACAGTAGTTAAGAGCTTTATAAACCGGTGTTAGCCCAGAAAGCTCTTAACTACTGACTTTTTTCTGCGGCTGGAGTTTTGTCATCAGATTTCTAACGATCACTTCAGCCACAACTCTAAATACCGGCGTTAGAAAGATCCCATTGAAAAGATAGGATACGCAATTGACGTAAGGGGATCTGCGGTATGGAAAAGTCGCGGCTGGAAAGTGAGCGTTATACCCTTTAATGACTGACTCTAAATACCGGCGGTAGCCCAAAACCAGCATTAGGAGCCTCTAACGCTGGTTTTGACGGCTACCGCCCAACTCTAAATATAGGCCTAAGGGTGCCAGACAATAGAGTCTATAATACTACAAAAAATTGTGAGAAATAGGTTCATAAGAACCAACAAGTCTATTATAGCCAGCACTGATTATAAAGCCAAAATTATGTTAACCCAATACGGAGCTGAGAGACACCTGGGGGGACACATAAATTCAACAACCGCACCCAAAATCATTGAACTACTGCATTCATTTATTTAAAATACCATAAACCACAGTTAAAGTGTGATCGACACTAGGTGACCAGTCAAAATAACACAGATAAACCCTAAATTATATACAAAGTACCATCCCGTGAGGTATAGAAATTTCACAGTAGTCCAGACAAAAGTGTGCACACTAATAACGGTCTAATAACGGTCTCTGGGAGTATACAGATTAGGTTATAGTAGATTTGAAACAATATCCTCTTTAGGGGATGGGTGTTCTATACTTGCATACAGGATACTGTGTAGTATAGAGGGAGCTATTAGTCTTCCTAAGACCCCTGTATAGAGAAAAGTCTTATATTGGCATCCGACTGTGAAAGTAATACCTCGGTAGGTTAGTAATGACAGGTAAATCCAGATCGTATGGGTGGTGTAAACAAAGTCTCAGAAACAAAGCTTCCAAAGGTTTACGGATACTTGTATCAGGCCTGTTAACAGTAGGTAAAATTTGCCATCCATACTTTATACATATTAATGATTCCTTTTGGTAAGTGAATCATAAGTAAAATATATTTAATTAATACTTAGGCAACAGATGTTGCAATCTTTTATCCAATATGGATACCACAGTTACATTGTTACTACTTCACCCTTGACGTCACAGGAGCTGACGTGAATAAAAAGGCATTAACCAATCCTAGTAAGAGATACACGGCCTGACAAAGCCAGATTCAAATTCATTAAGTGCGGGTGAAACGCACGTAGCAGAAGTTATACTGCAACTGGGGGTAGCAGCTGAACCTCCATATTTGATCTGACGACCATTGTTTTCTGAACCGGCAAAGAGGTTGAGACTATTTTGACCCCTGTATACCTACTTCTTCTACAACGGAATGTGGTGATCGCAAGGGTGAGTGAATGTATGTTTACAGCAGGATATGCTCAATGGAAACTAGCGTTTATTGACAGTTCAAAGGGAAAGCACGGACCGTCCAAGAATGGGTCAGGTATGTTAACAGGCCTGATACAAGTATCCGTAAACCTTTGGAAGCTTTGTTTCTGAGACTTTGTTTACACCACCCATACGATCTGGATTTACCTGTCATTACTAACCTACCGAGGTATTACTTTCACAGTCGGATGCCAATATAAGACTTTTCTCTATACAGGGGTCTTAGGAAGATTAATAGCTCCCTCTATACTACACAGTATCCTGTATGCAAGTATAGAACACCCATCCCCTAAGGAGGATTTTGTTTCAAATTTACTATAACCTAATCTGTATACTCCCAGAGACCATTATTAGTGTGCACACTTTTGTCTGGACTACTGTGAAATTTCTATACCTCACAGGATGGTACTTTGTATATAATTTAGGGTTTATCTGTGTTCTTTTGACTGGTCACCTAGTGTCGATCACACTTTAACTGTGGTTTATGGTATTTTAAATAAATGAATGCAGTAGTTCAATGATTTTGGGTGCGGTTGTTGAATTTATGTGTCCCCCCAGGTGTCTCTCAGCTCCGTATTGGGTTAACATAATTTTGGCTTTATAATCAGTGCTGGCTATAATAGACTTGTTGGTTCTTATGAGCCTATTTCTCACAATTTTTATATATATATATATATATATATATATATATATATATATATATATATATATACAGTAATGTATCAACAAGTTCTGCAATTATCTTGGCACAATTTCTTTCCAGTTTCCTTTAAAGGGACACTGAACCCAATTATTTTCTTTTGTGATTCAGATAGAAGACCATGCAATTTTAAGCAACTTTCTAATTTACTCCTATAATCAAATTTTCATAATTCTCTTGGTCACTTTTATTGAAAAGCAAGAATGTAAGTTTAGAAGCCGGACCATTTTTGTTGAACAACCTGGGTTGTTCTTGCTGATTGGTGGATAAATTCACCCACCAATAAAAAGTGCTGTCCAGGGACTTAACCAAAAATTGTCTGGCTCCTTAGCTTAGATG
Organism: Bombina bombina; assembly: GCF_027579735.1. Lineage (NCBI taxonomy): Eukaryota > Metazoa > Chordata > Amphibia > Anura > Bombinatoridae > Bombina > Bombina bombina. The sequence goes on along the minus strand of NC_069499.1, from coordinate 241,042,826 downwards.
CTTTCTTTTTCAAATAAAGATAGCAAGAGAATGAAGAAAAATTGATATTAGGAGTAAATTAGAAAGTTGCTTAAAATCGCATGCTCTATCTGAATCTGAATCTGTCTCTTTAAGTTGAAATATAATAAATCATAAATTTCATTACATTAATTCAAGTCTTGCATGCTAACAATAGGTGATAACCTGGCACCCAATTACAAAAAAACATTTACAGGCTTCTTTTCATTAAGAATAGTATATCCTGTGATGTGAAGGTCTACCGTTGTCAGACTTGGAATTCTGTTAAACTACTATGATAATGGTATAACTTTTTACATTCTATTTATAGACATTAAGTATAAATGTGTGACTGTCTGAGACCCACCTAGATACCTGAAGCACATCACCCTCACCAGTCCAAGAAGTCCCCCTGACCAATCGGTCTTATCGACATCACTTTACATTGGCACATGTGGGTCTTCAGTAGGCATGGGAAGTGTGGTTAGGAATGTGGATATGGGGATTACAGAACCAACAAATTTCCTGAGGATGTTGCATGTACATTTTTAATACATTACTCTGTACTGTTTGTGTGTTTAATAATATTGTTTAAAGTAAATTAATAATAGTAATCAATATTACATCCTTTTTAGTAAAACAACAGGAAGTTAAGATGCCTCCGAGCCCTATAAGACTAGTAAGCTTTAAAAAGAGAAAATTAAATGCTTTCATTTATCTGATTATTCTTATACTCCAAATGTACTTATGTTCTACATAAACTGTATAAAGTTCTGTAATTTTATTTATACATTACATTTATTTATAAGATAAAGACAAACCTACAGTATATGAACAAACCACTAACAATTTAAAAACTGAACATAAAAATTATTTACATTACAAATGTTAACCTTAAAGATCAGACCTCAGCTGTTTATACAGCGGAGACCATGGGCTGTATATTGTCCACTGCTGGAGAATCAACATTAGGCCTTCAATAACCGACCATGGACTAGATTACAAGTGCAGTGCAAATATTTTAGCGTTGTTGAGCACTATTACCACTCATGGTATATCAGTATTGCTTCTATGTTTAAGCTCGCAATTTAGCAATTTGCATTACGTAGCTTAATGCACAGGCAAAATAAGTTATTTTTCAACTTGTAATAGCTGCGCAACTCCAAATGCGAAAATGTCAGAAGGCGAGACTTGTAATCTTGCCCATAGTGTACATATATACTGTATATGTAAATATACAAAACAAACATTTTTTAAGAACATAAGTAATTAAATTATTTATATATATAAATATAAAACATATTAAATGTGTTTAAAATTGATATTGGATGTTTGCCTGGGAAAGGCTCAAAAGTGTATATATATATACTGAATGTGTATATATTTTTATCATGAACTACCCAGAAGGAAGTAACAGTTGCTGAGCTGTGTATGTATTATATATATTATATATGTATGTGTGTGACTATACAACCTGTGTACAGCACTTAGCTTAAATGCGATGTACATTGTATATTTATGTTTGTATGTGTGTGACTATACAACCTGTGTACAGCACTTAGCTTAAATTCGACATACATTGTATATTTATGTATGTATGTGTGTGACTATACAACCTGTGTACAGCACTTAGCTTAAATGTGATGTACATTGTATATTTATGTTTGTATGTGTGTGACTATACAACCTGTGTACAGCACTTAGCTTAAATGCGACATACATTGTATATTTATGTTTGTATGTGTGTGACTATACAACCTGTGTACAGCACTTAGCTTAAATGCGATGTACATTGTATATTTATGTTTGTATGTGTGTGACTATACAACCTGTGTACAGCACTTAGCTTAAATGTGACATACATTGTATATTTATGTTTGTATGTGTGTGACTATACAACCTGTGTACAGCACTTAGCTTAAATGCGATGTACATTGTATATTTATGTTTGTATGTGTGTGACTATACAACCTGTGTACAGCACTTAGCTTAAATGCGATGTACATTGTATATTTATGTTTGTATGTGTGTGACTATACAACCTGTGTACAGCACTTAGCTTAAATGCGACATACATTGTATATTTATGTATGTATGTGTGTGACTATACAACCTGTGTACAGCACTTAGCTTAAATGCTATGTACATTGTATATTTATGTTTGTATGTGTGTGACTATACAACCTGTGTACAGCACTTAGCTTAAATGCGACATACATTGTATATTTATGTTTGTATGTGTGTGACTATACAACCTGTGTACAGCACTTAGCTTAAATGCGATGTACATTGTATATTTATGTTTGTATGTGTGTGACTATACAACCTGTGTACAGCACTTAGCTTAAATGTGACATACATTGTATATTTATGTATGTATGTGTGTGACTATACAACCTGTGTACAGCACTTAGCTTAAATGCTATGTACATTGTATATTTATGTTTGTATGTGTGTGACTATACAACCTGTGTACAGCACTTAGCTTAAATGCGACATACATTGTATATTTATGTATGTATGTGTGTGACTATACAACCTGTGTACAGCACTTAGCTTAAATGCGACATACATTGTATATTTATGTTTGTATGTGTGTGACTATACAAGCTGTGTACAGCACTTAGCTTAAATGCGATGTACAGTGTATATTTATGTTTGTATGTGTGTGACTATACAACCTGTGTACAGCACTTAGCTTAAATGCGATGTACATTGTATATTTATGTTTGTATGTGCAGTGTGACTATACAACCTGTGTACAGCACTTAGCTTAAATGCGATGTACATTGTATATTTATGTATGCATGTGTATGACTATACAACCTGTGTAGAGCACTTAGCTTAAATGCAATGTACATTGTATATTTATGTATGTATGTGTGTGACCAGGGGCATATTTAGGTTTTGTGCTGTCCTAGGCACTCAAAATTCTGCTGCCCCCCCCACCCTAGGTTTAAGGCCTTTTTTTAGACATAATATTTTTGGGGCAGGGTGTAAAAAAATAAAAAAATGTCTTTTTAAGTAGATGTTCACCAGGGCTTGCATTCACTCTGGTCACACACACACACACACACACACACACACACACACACACACACACACACACACACACACACACACACACACACACACATATATATATATATATATATATATATATATATATCTATATTAAGACATTATTTTGCAAGTCAGATGACTAAAGTGTTTATATCAGAAAAAAAATATCCTTCACTGTATGATAGTTTGTCAGTAGGTAGTTGTTTAACCTTAAACATCTTCTTTGGTAATTGACAGTTATTTAAGCAAAATATCTGCTTGGATAAATATGTAATGAATATACAAACTGGCCTTTAAAAGTACTTAAAAAATACAACAGTAGTTATGGTTTAGGAATTGTATTGTAGGGGATAAAGTCACATGATACAATCATAATAAAGTGTATACTTGTATTGTTTCTGAATGTATTAAATGCATACAACATATTTTCAGTTATGCTTTAAGTCACATAGTTGTATAGATTCAGCAATAAATACTTATTCTTTGCATGTATGACAGATAGACAAACAGTAAATGTAAAAGTATTTAGTGACTAATCCATTTAAGTATTTTAATGCCTAATGAAGATGTATTGAAGGGAGAAAGGAATATGCTGTTTCACAGTGGTCACGTTGTAGTGCACACTGCACTGTGTAGTCTGTGTGAGTCTCAATCACGTGGTGGAGCCAGGAAGAATACCGCATTCTCTCTCAGTCCAGGCCAGGCTGCGCAAGTGAGCTCCGCCTCCACTGTCACCACGTCATGCGCACCCACATACAATCCCATAGGATAGCAATAGCCGGGCCAGCCATTTAAGTCATTTGTAATCGGTTGATTCAGCCACCTGGCCCTGAGTTCAGCAGAGTGGCCCTAGGGACATAAAATTCTGCTGCCCCTTAAAAATCTGCCTCCCTAGGCACTGGCCTCGTTGGCCTATGCCTTAATACGCCCCTGTGTGTGACTATACCACCTGTGTACAGCACTTAGCTTAAATGCGATGTACATTGTATATTTATGTTTGTATGTGTGTGACTATACATCCTGTGTACAGCACTTAGCTTAAATGCGACATACATTGTATATTTATGTTTGTATGTGTGTGACTATACAACCTGTGTACAGCACTTAGCTTAAATGCGATGTACATTGTATATTTATGTTTGTATGTGTGTGACTATACAACCTGTGTACAGCACTTAGCTTAAATGCGATGTACATTGTATATTTATGTATGTATGTGTGTGACTATACAACCTGTGTACAGCATTTAGCTTAAATGCGATGTACATTGTATATTTATGTTTGTATGTGTGTGACTATACAACCTGTGTACAGCACTTAGCTTAAATGCGATGTACATTGTATATTTATGTATGTATGTGTGTGACTATACAACCTATGTACAGCACTTAACTTAAATGCGATGTACTTTGTATATTTATGTTTGTATGTGTGTGACTATACAACCTGTGTACAGCACTTAGCTTAAATGCGACATACATTGTATATTTATGTTTGTATGTGTGTGACTATACAACCTATGTACAGCACTTAACTTAAATGCGATGTACATTGTATATTTATGTTTGTATGTGTGTGACTATACAACCTGTGTACAGCACTTAGCTTAAATGCTATTTACATTGTATATTTATGATTGTATGTGTGTGACTATACAACCTGTGTACAGCACTTAGCTTAAATGCGACATACATTGTATATTTATGTTTGTATGTGTGTGACTATACAACCTGTGTACAGCACTTAGCTTAAATGCGATATACATTGTATATTTATGTTTGTATGTGTGTGACTATACAACCTGTGTACAGCACTTAGCTTAAATGCGACATACATTGTATATTTATGTTTGTATGTGTGTGACTATACAACCTGTGTACAGCACTTAACTTAAATGCGATGTACATTGTATATTTATGTTTGTATTTGTGTGACTATACAACCTATGTACAGCACTTAACTTAAATGCGATGTACATTGTATATTTATGTTTGTATGTGTGTGACTATACAACCTGTGTACATCACTTAGCTTAAATGCGACATACATTGTATATTTATGTATGTATGTGTGTGACTATACAACCTGTGTACAGCACTTAGCTTAAATGTGATGTACTTTGTATATTTATGTTTGTATGTGTGTGACTATACAACCTGTGTACATCACTTAACGTAAATGCGACATACATTGTATATTTATGTTTGTATGTGTGTGACTATACAACCTGTGTACAGCACTTAGCTTAAATGCGACATACATTGTATATTTATGTTTGTATGTGTGTGACTATACAACCTGTGTACAGCACTTAGCTTAAATGCGATGTACATTGTATATTTATGTATGTATGTGTGTGACTATACAACCTGTGTACAGCACTTAGCTTAAATGCGACATACATTGTATATTTATGTTTGTATGTGTGTGACTATACAACCTGTGTACAGCACTTAGCTTAAATGCGATGTACATTGTATATTTATGTTTGTATGTGTGTGACTATACAACCTGTGTACAGCACTTAGCTTAAATGCAATGTACATTGTATATTTATGTTTGTATGTGTGTGACTATACAAGCCGTGTGCAGCACTTAGCTTAAAAGCGACATACATTGTATATTTATGTTTGTATGTGTGTGACTATACAACCTGTGTACAGCACTTAGCTTAAATGCGACATACATTGTATATTTATGTTTGTATGTGTGTGACTATACAACCTGTATACAGCACTTAGCTTAAATGCGTTGTACATTGTATATTTATGTTTGTATGTGTGTGACTATGCAACCTGTGTACAGCACTTAGCTTAAATGCGATGTACATTGTATATTTATGTATGTATGTGTGTGACTATACAACCTGTGTACAGCACTTAGCTTAAATGCGACATACATTGTATATTTATGTTTGTATGTATGTGACTATACAACCTGTGTACAGCACTTAGCTTAAATGCGATGTACATTGTATATTTATGTTTGTATGTGTGTGACTATATAACCTGTGTACAGCACTTAACGTAAATGCGACATACATTGTATATTTATGTTTGTATGTGTGTGACTATACAACCTGTGTAGAGCACTTAGCTTAAATGCGACATACATTGTATATTTATGTTTGTATGTGTGTGACTATACAACCTGTGTACAGCACTTAGCTTAAATGCGATGTACATTGTATATTTATGTTTGTATGTGGGTGACTATACAACCTGTGTACAGCACTTAGCTTAAATGTGACATACATTGTATATTTATGTTTGCATGTGTGTGACTATACAACCTGTGTACAGCACTTAGCTTAAATGCGATGTACATTGTATATTTATGTTTGTATGTGTGTGACTATACAACCTGTGTACAGCACTTAGCTTAAATGCGATGTACATTGTATATTTATGTTTGTATGTGTGTGACTATACAACCTGTGTACAGCACTTAGCTTAAATGCGACATACATTGTATATTTATGTATGTATGTGTGTGACTATACAACCTGTGTACAGCACTTAGCTTAAATGCGATGTACATTGTATATTTATGTTTGTATGTGTGTGACTATACAACCTGTTTACAGCCCTTAGCTTAAATGCGACATACATTGTATATTTATGTTTGTATGTGTGTGACTATACAACCTGTGTACAGCACTTAGCTTAAATGCGATGTACATTGTATATTTATGTTTGTATGTGTGTGACTATACAACCTGTGTACAGCACTTAGCTTAAATGTGACATACATTGTATATTTATGTTTGTATGTGTGTGACTATACAACCTGTGTACAGCACTTAGCTTAAATGCGATGTACATTGTATATTTATGTTTGTATGTGTGTGACTATACAACCTGTGTACAGCACTTAGCTTAAATGCGATGTACATTGTATATTTATGTATGTATGTGTGTGACTATATAACCTGTGTACAGCACTTAACTTAAATGCGACATACATTGTATATTTATGTATGTATGTGTGTGACTATACAAGCTGTGTACAGCACTTAGCTTAAATGCGATGTACAGTGTATATTTATGTTTGTATGTGTGTGACTATACAACCTGTGTACAGCACTTAGCTTAAATGCGATGTACATTGTATATTTATGTTTGTATGTGTGTGACTATACAACCTGTGTACAGCACTTAGCTTAAATGCGATGTACATTGTATATTTATGTATGCATGTGTATGACTATACAACCTGTGTAGAGCACTTAGCTTAAATGCGATGTACATTGTATATTTATGTATGTATGTGTGTGACCAGGGGCATATTTAGGTTTTGTGCTGCCCTAGGCACTCAAAATTCTGCTGCCCCCCCCCCCCCACCCTAGGTTTAAGGCCTTTTTTTAGACATAATATTTTTGGGGCAGGGTGTAAAAAATAAAAAAAATGTCTTTTTAAGTAGATGTTCACCAGGGCTTGCATTCACTCTGGTCACACACACACACACACACACACACACACACACATATATATATATATATATATATATATATATATATATATATATATATATATATATATATATATATATTTTAAGACATTATTTTGCAAGTCAGATGACTAAAGTGTTTATATCAGAAAAAAATATCCTTCACTGTATGATAGTTTGTCAGTAGGTAGTTGTTTAACCTTAAACATCTTCTTTGGTGATTGACAGTTATTTAAGCAAAATATCTGCTTGGATAAATATGTAATGAATATACAAACTGGCCTTTAAAAGTACTTAAAAAATACAACAGTAGTTATGGTTTAGGAATTGTATCGTAGGGGATAAAGTCACATGATACAATCATAATAAAGTGTATACTTGTATTGTTTCTGAATGTATTAAATGCATACAACATATTTTCAGTTATGCTTTAAGTCACATAGTTGTATAGATTCAGCAATAAATACTTATTCTTTGCATGTATGACAGATAGACAAACAGTAAATGTACAAGTATTTAGTGACTAATCCGTTTAAGTATTTTAATGCCTAATGAAGATGTATTGAAGGGAGAAAGGAATATGCTGTTTCACAGTGGTCACGTTGTAGTGCACACTGCACTGTGTAGTCTGTGTGAGTCTCAATCACGTGGTGGAGCCAGGAAGAATACCGTATTCTCTCTCAGTCCAGGCCAGGCTGCGCAAGTGAGCTCCGCCTCCACTGTCACCACGTCATGCGCACCCACATACAATCCCATAGGATAGCAATAACCGGGCCAGCCATTTAAGTCATTTGTAATCGGTTGATTCAGCCACCTGGCCCTGAGTTCAGCAGAGTGGCCCTAGGGACATAAAATTCTGCTGCCCCTTAAAAATCTGCCTCCCTAGGCACTGGCCTCGTTGGCCTATGCCTTAATACGCCCCTGTGTGTGACTATACAACCTGTGTACAGCACTTAGCTTAAATGCGACATACATTGTATATTTATGTTTGTATGTGTGTGACTATACAACCTGTGTACAGCACTTAGCTTAAATGCGATGTACATTGTATATTTATGTTTGTATGTGTGTGACTATTCAACCTGTGTACAGCACTTAGCTTAAATGCGACATACATTGTATATTTATGTTTGTATGTGTGTGACTATACAACCTGTGTACAGCACTTAGCTTAAATGCGACATACATTGTATATTTATGTTTGTATGTGTGTGACTATATAACCTGTGTACAGCACTTAGCTTAAATGCGATGTACATTGTATATTTATGTATGTATGTGTGTGACTATACAACCTGTGTACAGCACTTAGCTTAAATGCGACATACATTGTATATTTATGTTTGTATGTGTGTGACTATACAACCTGTGTACAGCACTTAGCTTAAATGCGATGTACATTGTATATTTATGTTTGTATGTGTGTGACTATACAACCTGTGTACAGCACTTAGCTTAAATGCGATGTACATTGTATATTTATGTATGTATGTGTGTGACTATACAACCTATGTACAGCACTTAACTTAAATGCGATGTACATTGTATATTTATGTTTGTATGTGTGTGACTATACAACCTGTGTACAGCACTTAGCTTAAATGCGACATACATTGTATATTTATGTTTGTATGTGTGTGACTATACAACCTATGTACAGCACTTAAATTAAATGCGATGTACATTGTATATTTATGTTTGTATGTGTGTGACTATACAACCTGTGTACAGCACTTAGCTTAAATGCGACATACATTGTATATTTATGTTTGTATGTGTGTGACTATACAACCTGTGTACAGCACTTAGCTTAAATGCGATATACATTGTATATTTATTTATGTATGTGTGTGACTATACAACCTGTGTACAGCACTTAGCTTAAATGCGACATACATTGTATATTTATGTTTGTATGTGTGTGACTATACAACCTGTGTACAGCACTTAACTTAAATGCGATGTACATTGTATATTTATGTTTGTATTTGTGTGACTATACAACCTATGTACAGCACTTAACTTAAATGCGATGTACATTGTATATTTATGTTTGTATGTGTGTGACTATACAACCTGTGTACATCACTTAGCTTAAATGCGACATTCATTGTATATTTATGTTTGTATGTGTGTGACTATACAACCTGTGTACAGCACTTAGCTTAAATGCGATGTACATTGTATATTTATGTTTGTATGTGTGTGACTATACAACCTGTGTACAGCACTTAGCTTAAATGCGACATACATTGTATATTTATGTTTGTATGTGTGTGACTATACAACCTGTGTACATCACTTAGCTTAAATGCGATGTACATTGTATATTTATGTTTGTATGTGTGTGACTATACAACCTGTGTACAGCACTTAGCTTAAATGCGATGTACATTGTATATTTATGTATGTATGTGTGTGACTATACAACCTATGTACAGCACTTAACTTAAATGCGATGTACATTGTATATTTATGTTTGTATGTGTGTGACTATACAACCTGTGTACAGCACTTAGCTTAAATGCGACATACATTGTATATTTATGCTTGTATGTGTGTGACTATACAACCTATGTACAGCACTTAACTTAAATGCGATGTACATTGTATATTTATGTTTGTATGTGTGTGACTATACAACCTGTGTACAGCACTTAGCTTAAATGCTATTTACATTGTATATTTATGTTTGTATGTGTGTGACTATACAACCTGTGTACAGCACTTAGCTTAAATGCGACATACCTTGTATATTTATGTTTGTATGTGTGTGACTATACAACCTGTGTACAGCACTTAGCTTAAATGCGATATACATTGTATATTTATTTATGTATGTGTGTGACTATACAACCTGTGTACAGCACTTAGCTTAAATGCGACATACATTGTATATTTATGTTTGTATGTGTGTGACTATACAACCTATGTACAGCACTTAACTTAAATGCGATGTACATTGTATATTTATGTTTGTATGTGTGTGACTATACAACCTGTGTACATCACTTAGCTTAAATGCGACATACATTGTATATTTATGTATGTATGTGTGTGACTATACAACCTGTGTACAGCACTTAGCTTAAATGTGATGTACCTTGTATATTTATGTTTGTATGTGTGTGACTATACAACCTGTGTACATCACTTAACGTAAATGCAACATACATTGTATATTTATGTTTGTATGTGTGTGACTATACAACCTGTGTACAGCACTTAGCTTAAATGCGACATACATTGTATATTTATGTTTGTATGTGTGTGACTATACAACCTGTGTACAGCACTTAGCTTAAATGCGATGTACATTGTATATTTATGTATGTATGTGTGTGACTATACAACCTGTGTACAGCACTTAGCTTAAATGCGACATACATTGTATATTTATGTTTGTATGTGTGTGACTATACAACCTGTGTACAGCACTTAGCTTAAATGCGATGTACATTGTATATTTATGTTTGTATGTGTGTGACTATACAACCTGTGTACAGCACTTAGCTTAAATGCAATGTACATTGTATATTTATGTTTGTATGTGTGTGACTATACAAGCCGTGTGCAGCACTTAGCTTAAAAGCGACATACATTGTATATTTATGTTTGTATGTGTGTGACTATACAACCTGTGTACAGCACTTAGCTTAAATGCGATGTACATTGTATATTTATGTTTGTATGTGTGTGACTATACAACCTGTGTACAGCACTTAGCTTAAATGCGACATACATTGTATATTTATGTTTGTATGTGTGTGACTATACAACCTGTATACAGCACTTAGCTTAAATGCGTTGTACATTGTATATTTATGTTTGTATGTGTGTGACTATGCAACCTGTGTACAGCACTTAGCTTAAATGCGATGTACATTGTATATTTATGTATGTATGTGTGTGACTATACAACCTGTGTACAGCACTTAGCTTAAATGCGACATACATTGTATATTTATGTTTGTATGTATGTGACTATACAACCTGTGTACAGCACTTAGCTTAAATGCGATGTACATTGTATATATATGTTTGTATGTGTGTGACTATATAACCTGTGTACAGCACTTAACGTAAATGCGACATACATTGTATATTTATGTTTGTATGTGTGTGACTATGCAACCTGTGTAGAGCACTTAGCTTAAATGCGACATACATTGTATATTTATGTTTGTATGTGTGTGACTATACAACCTGTGTACAGCACTTAGCTTAAATGCGATGTACATTGTATATTTATGTATGTATGTGTGTGACTATACAACCTGTGTACAGCACTTAGATTAAATGCAATGTGCATTGTATATTTATGTATGTATGTGTGCACATACATATTTACACATATAAACACATAAATACACATGCATACACATATATGCACATGCATACATACACACTTACAAATATGTAGATATATATATATATATATATATATATATATATATATATATACAGTACAGGTGGCCCTCGTTTTACAACGGTTCAATTTACACCGTTTCAGAATAACAACCTCTTTTTCCAGTCATGTGACTGCTATTGAAAAGCATTGAGAAGCAGTGCATTTATTAAAATAGCCAGTAGGTGGAGCTGTCTGCTTGTGTTGCAGCAAAACCAAGCAAGCTGAAATTAATCAGTTTAACCAGACCTGAGCTATCGAGCAGATTTCAAAGGAACAAGATCTTCCTGTCTATAAATCAGTCCAGATTGGAATGCATGGAAAGAACTGTTTGCAGAAAAATGCAAGTGAAGTCTGTGTTGTGTGATTATTTTATTAGGTTTATAATGCTGCTTAGCAAATGTTTTTGTTCATTTAACTTAGTTTAATTATATATTCTGTGTTGTGTGATTATTTTATTAGGTTTATAATAATGTTTAGCATATAAAGTCTTTATTTCAAAGCTTTAAAAATAAATGTATTAGGTGTTACTTATGACAATTTTGAGAGGGGCCTGGAACCTATCTCCCTCACTTCCCTTTGACTTACATTATAAACTGGGTTTCAATTTACAACAGTTTCGATTTACAACCATTCCTTCTGGAACCTAACCCCGACGTAATCTGAGGGCTACCTGTATATACTTTTGAGCCCTTCCCAGTTGAACACCTTGACATATACCATATCCCTTTTAAACCCTTTAATAATTGTTTTCCAAAAATAAACTATACAATACTTATATTAAATAAGCTTATATGTGAGTGTCAGTAGCGGACCTACTCAACAGAGGGCCCTTTTGCTATTAATAAAGGTGTGATTATTTTTGCACTTCTCGTCTCAGTCTGATTCCTGGCACCCTGACAAACAGGCAGCTTTCCTTGTTTAACTACATGAGTTGTAGCTCAGTTAAAAGAGGAGCAAACTTCTATCATCCCCATAGTGGTAAAAAGTATAAAATCAATTGGTTCTATACATGTAAAACCTCCTTTGTGGTATACCTTATAAAGTGTCTGTGTTCACTGGTAAACATAGGGGATACAACACACAAAGTGAGAGACAAAATGAGCCAACATTGCTCAAATATTAGATGCAAGAACCTGGAGGCTCCCCTGTCCAAAATTTTCTGGAAAAAGGCCATGGCATAAGCCAATTGAGATGGCAGGTCATTGGCCATATAAGGCCTCCCAGAAATGGTATGGACAGGGAAACACTTCTAAAACAGAATAAAATGTGGTGGATACACAAGCTTGAAATATTGGCCCCTAGGGGCCTAAATAAAGATTATGATCTAACCTGTTTCCTTTAATCAAGGTACTAACTTTTTCTTCCCCCAAAAATATCCATAAATTAATTTATCTATCTTCCTTGCAAATCTCCATATAAAGACATAATAGATAGTGTGATGTGTTTGTATCTGGTAAATTGTAATTATACATGTAACTAGACGATGAGCCTGCCCAGAGGGCAGTCTATTTAAAAAATAAACTACAATCCTCAAAGCTAAAATTACAAAAAATAAAAATGTAAAATTACAGAAAAAAATAAACAAAGCTATCCAAAATATAAAATTTAAACCCAAACTAATACCCCTATAAAAAGAAAAAAAATCCCCCAAAATAAAAACACCCCTAATCTAATACTAAGCTACCAATAGCCCTAAGTTAAACAGCTCTTTTACCTAAAAAAATTAGCAATTACCCCCTAACAGTAAACCCCCCCCACCCACCAAACCCCCCAAAATAAAAAAAAAACCTAACACTAAAAAAACCTAAACTACCCATTGCTCTAAAGGGGCATTTGTATTGGCATTGCCCTTAAAGGGACAGTCAAGTATAAATTAAACTTTCATTATTCAGATAGGACTTTTAATTTTAATTGACTTTCCAATTTACTTTTATCATCAAATTTGCTTTTTTCTCTTGGTATTCTTAGTTTAAACTAAACATAGGTAGGCTCATATGCTAATTTCTAAGCCTTTGAGGGCTGTCTCTTATCACATGCTTTTTAAATCTCTTTTCAACACAAAGAGACAGAAAGTACACGTGGGTCATATAGATAACACTGTGTTCAGGCACAGAAAGTTATTTAAGATCTAGCACAATACAATGCTAAATTTAAGACAATAGATAATACACAGTCACAGTCATGTGATCAGGGGGCTGGAAGAAGGTTCCTAGATACAAGGTAATCACAAAGGTAAAAAGTACATTAATATAACTGTGTTGATTATGCAAAACTGGGGAATGAGTAATAAAGGGATTATCTATCTTTTAAAACAATAACAATTCTATGGTTGACTATCCCTTTAAAAGGGCATTCAGCTCTATTTTACTGCTCTTAAAAGGGCAATCAGCTCTTTTCTAGCCTATTAAATCCGTAATCTTAAAAAATAAATAAAAAAATCCTAACACTAAGCCCCAAATAGGTACTCACCGTTCCTGAAGTCCGGCGGAGAAGGTCTTCTTCCAGGTGGCTCCTTCATCTTCTATCTTCATCCAGAGCAAAGGCGGCATGGAGCTAAGGTGGCGTGGAGCGAAGGTGTGGAGCTGTGGATCCTCAGTGGCAGTCCTCACCGGCAGCGTGTAGCGGAGGTGCGGAGCTGACTTCCCCGACTCGTGGATCCTCAGCGGCGGTCCTCAATGGCGGCGGCGGCAGCAGTAGTCCTCGGCGGCATGGAGGCTCCTCTTCATCCAATGTCCATCAAACACTAAAGATTGAATGCAAGGTACCGCAATCAATTTGGGGTACCTTGCATTCCTATTCTCTGAAATTTTGAAATCAGCCAATAGGATTAGAGCTACTGCAATCCTATTGGCTGTTTAAATCAGCCAATAAGATTTCAGTAACTCTCATCCTATTGGCTGATTTAAAAATTTCAGCCAATAGGAATGCAAGGTACCCCAATAAATATGGGGTACCTTGCATTCAATCTTCAGTGTGCGACGGATGATCGCATGAAGAGGAGCCTCCATGCCGCTGAGGATCCAGGCATCAGGAAGACAGCTCCGCACCTCCGCTCCACGCCGCCTACGCTCCGGATGAAGATAGAAGAGAATGGAGACGCCTGGAAGAAGACCTTCCCTGCCAGACTTCAGGAACAGTGAGTACTTATTTGGGGCTTAGGTTTCGGCTTTTTTATTGGGTGTTTTTTTTTAGATTAGGGTTTTTTTTGGCCTTGAAAAGAGCTAATTGCCCTTTTAAGGGCAGTAAAAGAGCTGAATGCCCTTTTAATGGCAATGCCCATACAAATGCCCCTTTAGGGGCAATGGATAGCTTAGTTATTTTTAGTGTTAGCTTTTTGGGGGTGGTGGGTGGGTGGGGGTTTACTGTTAGGGGGGACTTAGTATTTTTTAAGGTAAACGAGCTGTTTAACTTAGGGCAATGCCCTACAAAAGGCCCTTTTAAGGGCTATTGGTAGTTTCGATTATGGGGTGTTTTTATTTTGGAGGGGCTTTACACAGGTATAACCAATCTGTTAATTTTTTAAAACCCTTACTTAGGCCATAATTCTTATTTTTCCTTAACCCCTTAAGGACCGGGCATTTTAGACAAAAACTTCCCCAAAAGACCAGAGCATTTTTAGCATTTTTGCCATCACTACATTTAAACAGAAATAGAGCCTTTTTTATATTTACCTATCAAAACTATATATTTTTTTTAGTAGACAACCCAAAGTATTGATCTAGGCCTATTTTGGTATATTTCATGCCACCATTTCACCGTCAAATGCATTCAAATAAAAAAAAAACTCCCCCTCTACCTATTTGCTGCCATCTTAGGTACTGGCAGCTTTCTTTCAGTACCCAGTTTGCTGCAAATTTGGCAGATTAATTTTATTAAAATACACTTTTTTCCGTAGTGTAGCTGCCCCTCCTCCCTCCTTCCCACTCACTGTAACGCATGTTTTTTTTTCTTCAAATGCCTGTTGTGTGGCGTAGAGGTCCCACCCGTACCCACCCTCCTCCCGCCCCCTACAGTGATAGGCCGCCCACCCACCTCCCTCCTTACCCTCTTGACTCTTTTATGAGCCATCAAGAGTACTGTCTTCAACTTCAATATCTCTATTGCAACTACTTAAACATGCCAGTGTTTACAGATGACAGTAGAAATCTGGTTGCTCAAAGCATTATATTGGGACACAAAAACCAGCCTATCTTTACCTTTTGGTTTATTCCTAGGTGTATAGTTTTTTACTATTTCTTCCCTATGTTTGGCTACCAAAGCCTTAGGATACCCTCTCGTAACAGATTTTTGAGTCATTTCCTCTAATCTAGTTTTTAAGATTTCATCCTCACTGACAAATCTTTTGACCCAAAGTAGTTGGCTTTTTGGAAGGGAATTCACTAGTAGCCTGGGGTAGAAACTAGCATACTGCAATAGGGTGTTCTTATCCGTTTCCTTCACATATATATCAAAAGTAAGCATATTTCACTTCTTGCATATTCTGGTGTCTAAAAATGTGACAGTTTCTTCACTGAAATCTACAGTAAATTCTAAACCCATCATAGAGCTGTTTAACTCATTCACAAACTCCAATAGGGGTCCACTGTCACCCCACCATATGCCAAACACGTCATCAATGTACCGCCACCATGTGTCTCCATATCTGACGAAATGTGCACTCTCATAGATTACCTTTTCTTCTGAGGATACGATTGGGTTGATTTACACCCCCTGCTAGCGACTGATTGGCCGCAAATGTGCAGGGGGGGCATTGCACAAGCATTTTACCAGAAATGCTTGTGCAATGATAAATGCTGACAGAGTATGCTGTCGGCATTTATTGATGTAGGGCAAGGACTATAGCTGATCAAACAGCATTAGATGACTTACAAGAATTACTCTAAGTAACAGAACCTGAATGATCAAATCAGGAAAATTGAAGGGTCAATCTAAAAACAACAATTTATCACCAGAAAGGTCTGTGTTCAATCAAATAGTATGCTAACAAATAGAAAAAATACCTAAAGAGTGGTCAACTCACAATCTGAGCAAAAATAAAAAAAGGCACTAAAGGAAATTGAAATATGGGATGATACCATCATCAAACAGTCTGACAAGGGCGGCAATGTTGTTTTGAGGCAAAAAGATATGTACTTGGAAGAAATAATGAAGCAATTAAACAACACTAAATGTTATAAAAACTTTTGAGAAATCCCTCTGAGAATTATTCAGAAATATACAATAATATCATTACTAATGCTCATAGGGATAAGATCATCAGTGAAACTGAAAAAAAAGTTCTTATCACAACCTCATCCCAAAGTATTTGATCCCCAAAATCCACAAAGACATCAAAAAGCCACCTGGCGGACCGATAGTGTCAGGCAATGACGGCCTAACTGAAAAAGCAAGCCAGTATATGGATATCCGATTGAGGGAATACTTATACACATTGCCATCTTACGTCAAAGACACCATGGAGATACTGAGAAAACTGGAAAATGTATCATTGAATCAAAATGCACTTTTGGTTACAGCTGATGTAGAATCACTCTACACAAGCATACAACACAATTTAGGTGAAAAAGCAATATCTTATTTCTTATCCACATATCAATTAGTCAATAAAGAACATGATTCTTTCATTCTGAAATTATTACATTTTGTACTTCATTTCACCTTTTTTCCTCCAAAGATCAGTTTTATTTACAAATCCAAGGGACAGCTATGATAATTTATTTCTAGGGTGGTGGGAAAGCAAGAAGGTATTCATCGATGACAATGACAAATATACTCAACATATTTCATTATGGATAAGATATAGTGACAAATTTCAGGTTGAAAGTAACATGAGTTTTTCTTTTCTAAAACGCCTTTCATAAAAAAAAACATATTTCTAGAACTGGAACATTATTTCCAGGCCAATTAAACATTTTAGACATTTTTTTAAGAGATTTTTTTAAACAATAACAATTTTGGAGTTGAGTGTCCCTTTAAGGAAGCATTCTTCCCAGTTCACAATTGTTGAGTGTAGACCAAGGAGATACAGTTTGTGAATTTGTGAATTAGGTTGTGTTGGACAGTTTCAAATGCTTTGCTGAAATCTACATAGGCTACATCAACTGCTCCACCCTGGTCTAATACGTTTGTTACAAAATCGAAGAAGTCAATTAGATTAGTTTCATATGTATTATTGGTTGATCTGTAGGTGCTGAGCATCTATAAAGTGCATTTGGCTATTACATTCAATGTGTTCATTTTGTTGTCAATATTTAGTCAATAATTTGTTATTGAGTGGGTTGGGATTGCTGAAGTTAATGTTGTCCAGCATCACAAGGGTAACATTTCCGATATCTGATCTATTTTACAAAAATGAGAATGGTGTCATTGCTTGTATTGTCGTTATTACGATGTCGAAAAAGACGTGGAAGGAGCTTAAAAATGGTTAATACATTTATTATTAGTTGCGATGTGGGGGGATTGCGGATATAGGTGTTTTACGTATCAGGTTTATTTTTGGGAGGCGGGTTAGACTTTTACGGGAGATTTGATATTTTTTTTTATTTTCTTAGGTGCCGGCAATTTCTGAAGTGTCGTAAGTCACCGGCGACTCCAGAAATTTGTATTTACGCACGTTTTTGGACATCGCTAGTTTATCTGACTTACGGCACTTTATGAACTGCGGGCGCCGTATATATGATACCCCGAGGTATTTTTGTGAGGTAAAAATACGGGCGGCGCGTGTTTCAGCAGTTACGCTGAAGCTTGCGCTGCATATGTAATCTCGCCCATTGTGGCAAACACAGCTGTCAGATGGCTAAATACATGTGCATGCTCTTGCGCTCACGTATGATTACTCTTTAGCAAAGGATACCAAGAGAACTAAGCAAAATAATAGAAGATATTGGAATGTTGTTTAAAATGTCATTCTCTATCCAATCCATATAAGTTTAATTTTGACTTTACTGTCCCTTTAATAACCTTACCAAAAAAAAATTAGCCAAATGAACCTTCAAGTACCACCTAATTCCACAGCACAAACAAATTTCAGGTTGAAAGTTCAAGGAATTTTCTTTTCTAAAAAGCCTTTCATAAAAAACATATTCCTAGAGCTTGGCACATTATTTCCAGGCCAATTAAACATTTTAGACAATTTTCTAACAAAGATTTAATTCCTTTTTTTCCACCTTCTCTGCACCAGTAGAGAAATTACTCTTAAATCACATCAATTAAATTGCAAGAGTTCTATTTATTTCATGGTGTTTAAGGAGCACTTGTTAGATTGCACAGGATTATTGATTGTGTAGCCTGCCTGCCTCTGGATCTAAGGACGCTGGATGATTATAGCTCTAGGGAACAATTAGTCCCAAGTAAATTACAAACAACGCTACATCTACTATACACAAGAAACAAGCAGAATATAGATCCTAAAACACACCGTCCTGGTAACATGTTGAGATGAAATAATGTCAATCAAACTGGAACATTTATAAGTTACGTTTAGATTGTTGGATTTAGCTTTTAGCATTAGGGTTGTTTGGGTTGGATTATGCTTTTCAATTTACTTCTGTTATCAAATTGAATTTGTTCACTCTGTATTATTTGTTGAAAAACATATCTAGGTAGGTTCAGGAGCAGAAATGCACTACTGGGAGCCACTACACAAATATTCCTCTTATCATTTACTCAGATTTGTTATGTCAGGTACCAGTAATGCATTTTCTACTATTGAGCTGCTTTTGCAAGGGTTAAACACATAGTTATGCGCAAGCAATAGCACAACAATAAAATGCTCTAAAACCTTGAGGGCCAGATTACGAGTGGCGCGCTAACAGTTACGTGCGACCGATATCAGGTTTATCGCGGCTGTTTGGGCATGTTAGATGTAGCACTTATATTACAAGTTGAAAGCAAATGTGATCGCTTAAGCGCAATTGAAGTTAAAGGGGTTAGCGTGACCTCAGAGCTCTGGTTAACTGTTTAGCAAAACAAAAAAATGTCACAAAGCACATAAAAAATACATTACAAAGTACAGTTACACTAATAATAACACTATCTAATACAAAATATAAAAAAAAACATTGCACAAAAAAGTTATAAGGGCTCAAAAATATGCGATCCCAGGTGTTAGACAGTTAGAGCTTTAACATAGCGATACATACATATATATGCCTAAATATTTATATGTATATATATATATATATACTGTATATATACAAATGATCAGGATAGCACTCTTAAAATATTGGTAATATATGGGGAATGCACGGATTAAGAGGACCACCCTAATAGACCTCCAAGGGATATTTAAACAATTGTAATAATCCCTGCACTCACAAAATGAAAATAGTAAAGAAAAAATGTAAAAATTTACAAACATATGCTAATTCAAACAAGTTTAATCATTAATCATTATAAATGCATAATCATAGAGCAGAATAGATGCACAAATAAAAACATGAAGACTGGGCATCCCAAGTTCCACTAAAAATCATGACGTCAAAAAACACATTCATAAAGCTTTCAAGGTAATATTTGAAATCAATGTATGCTTAATAAGGCACAAATGTAATCTTTTGAGAAGCAAGAATGTCCGCCAACATGGAATGCAGTCCAGATTCTAAACTGTGCAATCCTTATCCCACTGGATATCTATTGTAGTACAATTGCAGGGTTAAGGTGGTTAATAGCAAAATGTGTGATGCAGGCTGCTGTGTGGTAATGCAACAGTCAAAAGCGGTCAAAGCTTGTATAGCAATGTCTGTAACACAAGTGCTTGTGAATATTCAGAATACAGTTGTAATATCCTTGCTGGCAACAGTGCCGTGCAAGTAATTCCGGATATAAAGCGTAAAGCTGAATATGTGATACCCTGAATCGTACATGCAAAGCATTCAAAGCAAATATGTTAGTGAAAAAAAGTGCAGCAGCATATAAGTCATATGAGACAGTCACGGTCGTGATTCTTTCAACAAACTTACGGCTAGATTAAGAGTTTTTTGTTTTGAGCTGTGCAGTGCTAACGAGCAGTTTATGCTCACCGCTCACTTACAGACAGCGCTGGTATTACGGGTTTTTACAAACCCGGCGTTAACCGCAAAAAAGTGAGCGTAGAGCAAAATTTTGCTCCACATCTCACCTCAATACCAGTGCTGCTTACGTTAGTGGTGAGCTGGTAAAACGTGCTTGTGCACGATTTCCCCATAGGAATCAATGGGGGAGAGCCGGCTGAAAAAAAACCTAACACCTGCAAAAAAGCAGCGTTTAGCTCCTAACGCAGCCCCATTGATTCCTATGGGGAAATAAAAGTTATGTTTACACCTAACACCCTAACATGAACCCTGAGTCTAAACACCCCTAATCTTACACTTATTAACCCCTAATCTGCCGCCCCCGACATCGCCGACACCAACATTATATTATTAACCCCTAATCTGCCGGTCCGGACACCACCATCACCTACATTATATGTATGAATCCCTAATCTGCTGCCCCCAACATCCCCGACACCTACATTATATTTATTAACCCCTAATCTGCCGCCCCCAACGTTGCCACCACTATAATAAAGTTATTAACCCCTAAACCTAAGTCTAACCCTAACCCCCCTTCCTAACTTAACCCCTTAATGACCACACCACTTTTCCATTTTCTGTCCGTTTGGGACCAAGACTATTTTTACATTTTTGCGGTGTTTGTGTTTAGCTCTAATTTTCCTCTTACTCATTTACTGTACCCACACAAATTATATACGGTTTTTCTCGCCATTAAATGGAATTTCAAAAGTTACCATTATTTTCATCATATCTTATAATTTACTATAAAAGAAAATATAAAGAAAAATTGGAAAAACGTTTTCTAACTTTGACCCCCAAAATCTGTTACACATCTACAACCACCAAAAAACACCCATGCTAAATAGTTTCTAAATTTTGTCTAAAGTTTAGAAATTCCCAATGTTTACATGTTCTTTGCTTTTTTTGCAAGTTATAGGGCCATAAATACAAGTAGCACGTTGCTATTTCCAAATCACTTTTTTTCAAAATTAGCGCTAGTTACATTGGAACACTAATATCTTTCAGGAATTCCTGAATATCCATTGACATGTATATATTTTTTTTTAGAAGACATCCCAAAGTATTGATCTAGGCCCATTTTGGTATATTTCATGCCACCATTTCACCGCAAAATGCGATCAAATAAAAAAAATTGTTCACTTTTTCACAAATTTTTTCACAAACTTTAGGTTTCTCACTGAAATTATTTACAAACAACTTATGCAATTATGGCATAAATGGTTGTAAATACTGCTCTGGGATCCCCTTTGTTCATAAATAGCAGACATATTTGGCTTTGGCTTTGCTTTTTGGTAATTAGAAGGCTGCTAAATGCCACTGCGCACCAGCAGTGAAGGGGTTAATTAGGGAGCATGTAGGGAGCTTCTAGGGTTAATTTTAGCTTTAGTGTAGTAGAGAACCCCAAGTATTGATCTAGGCCCATTTTGGTATATTTCATGCCACCATTTCACCGCCAAATGCGATCAAATTAAAAAAAAAGTTACATTTTTCATAATTTTAGGTTTCTCACTGAAATTATTTACAAACAGCTTGTGCAATTATAGTACACATGGTTGTGAATGCTTCTCTGGGATCCCCTTTGCTCAGAAATAGCAGACATATATGACTTTGGCATTGCTTTTAATTAGAAGGCCGCTAACTGAAGGGGTTAATTAGGTAGTTTGTAGGGAGCTTGCAGGTTTAATTTTAGCTTTAGTGTAGAGATCAGCCTCCCACCTGACACATCACACCCCTGATCCCTCCCAAACAGCTCCCTTCCCTCCCCCACCCCACAATTGTCCCCGCCATCTTAAGTACTGGCAGAAAGTCTGCCAATACTAAAATAAAAAGGTATCTTTGTATTTTTTTTTAGCATATTTACATATGCTGCTGTGTAGGATCCCCCCTTAGCCCCTAACCTCCCTGACCCCCCAAAACAGCTCTCTAACCCTCCCCCTCTGCCTTATTGGGGGCCATCTTGGGTACTGGCAGCTGTTGGCAAAAAAAATATGTTTGTTTTTTTTTAATGTTTTTTTCTGTAGTGTAGCTCCCCCCCCACAGACCAACCCCCAACCCCTGACTGATGTTTTTTTTTAACATATATAACCCCCCTTTTACCCACTTTTAATATTACATTTTCTGTAGTGTAGCGGTTCTGACCCGCTCCCTCCCCGTGCACGCACCCTCCCCCGACTCCCCGTGTACGCGCGCACATCCGTGCACACCCCTAGCTGATCCCGCCCCCTCCACATCACTAGGGCCATCGATGGCCGCCACCCGCCTCCCACACCGGTTCCCACCCACCAATGAAGATAGCCATCGATGTCCGGTGCAGAGAGGGCCACAGAGTGGCTCTCTGTGCATCGGATGGCTAAAAATCGATCGAGGCATCACTGCAATAACCGGAAAGCAGCTGGAAGCGAGCAGGATCGCTTCCAACTGCTTTCCAAACCAAGGACATGTAGGGTATGTCCTTGGTCGTTAACTGACTTTTTTAGAGGGCGTACCCCGCACGTCCTCAGTCATTAAGGGGTTAAATATAATTTAAATAAATCTAAATAAAATTACTACAATTAACTAAATAATTCCTATTTAAAACTAAATACTTACCTATAAAATAAACCCTAAGCTAGCTACAATATAACTAATAGTTACATTGTAGCTAGCTTAGGGTTTATTTTTATTTTACAGGCAACTTTGTATTTATTTTAACTAGGTACAATAGTTATTAAATAGTTATTAACTATTTAATAACTACCTAGTTAAAATAAAGACAAATTTACCTGTAAAATAAAACCTAACCTAAGTTACAATTACACCTAACACTACACTACAATTAAATGAATTACCTAAATTAAATACAATTACTTACAATTAAATAAAATTATCTAAAGTACAAAAAAAATATACTAAATTACAGAAAATAATAAACAAATTACAAGATTTTTAAACTAATTACACCTAATCTAATCCCCCTAACTAAATAAAAAAGCTCCTCCAAAATTAAAAACCCTACCCTACACTAAATTACAAATAGCCCTTAAAAGGGTCTTTTGCGGGGCATTGCCCCAAAGTAATCAGCTCTTTTACCTGGAAAAAAAAAATACAATCCCCCCCAACATTAAAACCCACCACCCACACAACCAACCCTACTCTAAAACCCACCCAATCCCCCCTTAAAAAAACTTAACACTAACCCCCTGAAGATCACCTTACCTGGAGACGTCTTCTCCCAACTGGGCCAAAGTCCTCAACGAAGCCGGGAGAAGTCTTCATCCAAGCAGAGCAAAGTGGTCCTCCAGACGGGCAAAAGTCTTCATCCAGATGGCATCTTCTATCTTCATCCATCCGGCGCGGAGCGGGTCCATCTTCAAGACATCCGATGCGGAGCATCCTCTTCTTCCGACGGCTAAACACAGAATGAAGGTTCCTTTAAATGACGTCATCCAAGGTGGCGTCCCTTCAATTCCGATTGGCTGATAGAATTCTATCATCCAATCGGAATTAAGGTAGGTAAAATCCTATTGACCGATGCAATCAGCCAATAGGATTGAAGTTCAATCCTATTGGCTGATCCAGTCAGCCAATAGGATTGAGCTGGCATTCTATTGGCCAATAGAATGCCAGCTCAATCCTATTGGCCAATTGCATCAGTCAATAGGATTTTTTCTACCTTAATTCCGATTGGCTGATAGAATTCTATCAGCCAATCGGAATTGAAGGGACGCCATCTTGGATGACGTCACTTAAATGTACCTTCATTCTTCAGTCGCCGTGGAAAGAAGAGGATGCTCTGCGTCGGATGTCTTGAAGATGGACCCGCTCCGCTCCAGATTGATGAAGATAGAAGATGCCGTCTGGAAGAAGCCCATCTGGAGGACCACTTCTGCCCATCTGGAGGACCACTTCTGCCTGATTTGTTGAGGACTTCGGCCCGGTTGAATGAAGACTCCTCCCGGTAAGGTGATCTTCAAGGGGTTAGTGTTAGGTTTTTTTAAGGTGGTATTGGATGGGTTTTAGAGTAGGGTTGGTTGTGTGGGTGGTGGGTTTTAATGTTGGGGGGGATTTGTAATTTTTTTTACTTGTAAAAGAGCTGATTACTTTGGGGCAATGCCCCGCAAAAGGCCCTTTTAAGGGCTATTTGTAATTTAGTGTAGGGTAGGGCTTTTTTATTTTGGGGGGTCTTTTTATTTTGTTAGGGGGATTAGATTAGGTGTAATTAGTTTAAAAATATTGTAATTTGTTTATTATTTTCTGTAATTTAGTGGTTTTTTTTTTGTACTTTAGCTCATTTTATTTAATTGTATTTAATCAGCCAATCGGAATTAAGGTAGAAAAAATCCTATTGGCTGATGCAATCAGCCAATAGGATTGAACTGGCATTCTATTGGCTGATTGGAACAGCCAATAGAAAGCCAGCTCAATCCTATTGGCTGATTGGATCAGCCAATAGGATTGAACTTCAGGTTAGGTTTTATTTTACAGGTAAATGTGTCTTTATTTTAACTAGGTAGTTATTAAATAGTTAATAACTATTTAATAAGTATTGTACCTAGTTAAAATAAATACAAGGTTGCCTTTAAAATAAAAATAAACCCTAAGCTAGCTACAATGTAACTATTAGTTATTAAATAGTTAATAACTATTTAATAACTATTGTACCTAGTTAAAATAAATTCAAAGTTGCCTGTAAAATAAAAATAAACCCTAAGCTAGTTACAATGTAACTATTATTTATTAAATAGTTAATAACTATTTAATAACTATTGTACCTAGTTAAAATAAATTCAAAGTTGCCTGTAAAATAAAAATAAATCCTAAGCTAGTTACAATGTAACTATTATTTATTATAGTGGCTGCGATGTCCGGTTCAGCAGATTAGGGGTTAAAAAAAATATTTTAGTGTTTGCGATGTGGGAGGGCCTCGGTTTAGGGGTTAATAGGTAGTTTATGGGTGTTAGTGTACTTTTTAGCACTTTAGTTAAGAGTTTTATGCATCTACTGACTTTTAAATGCGGTACCAGGCTTGACAGGAGAGGGTCTACCGCTCACTTTTGGTCAGACTTGTAATACCGGCGCTATGCAAGTCCCATTGCAAATATAGGATACGCAATTGACGTATGTGGATTTGCGGTATTTCCGAGTCTAGCCAAAAAAGTGAGAGATACACCTGTACCTGCAAGACTTGTAATACCAGCGGGCGTTAAAAGCAGCGTTGGGACCAGGCGTAATCTAGCCGATAGTCTTAGGTTGTAGCGTGGGTCAATCTGTAATTTAAACGGCTCTTAAGGACTTTGTCTGTTGTTTAAAATATAAAGTATCACACACATAATATTCAGTTCATATATGAGTGATTTCACCCAAGTTATTGAATTCGACAGGATAAAAGGAAGTTTCTTGAGGGCTACAGAAGATCCGCCAATTGCTCCACCAGTAGATGGAGTAAAGGCAGGCACTTGAAGGCATTAGTAGGAGACATACAGCGACTTCTGCAAACACACCGTATACAAGTTGGCGGCTGACGTCACTAGACAGGCGACGTGTGTTTTGGGCAGGCCTAGTTGACGTCAGACGCCAATTTGGATACCGTGTGTCTGCAGAAGTCGCTGTATATATTCTACAAATGTGCGCTGTATTACAGGTGAGGTGCAATGCAAGTGTGACCTCACGTTCGCATTGCAAGGAAGCTTTGTGCTCACAAGAGTGTGCTTTCATAGGCTGCAATGAATTGCAGCGAAGGAGGTAAGTAGTTCAGCGATGGCAGCAATATTAAATATATATATGTATAGGATTATATACATATTTATGTGTTAATATGTTTATATACACATATTAACACATACTTATATATGTACATAAGCATATACAAATATATTTACTGGGAACACACAGTTCCCATAGAGAGCAATGTAAAGGCAATTTTCAGTGCCGTTTTTTTTTCTAACACCCCACACCAGCCAACCTTACCCCCAATATACTGCCTAGTGCAGTTATTTTATTTAAAAACATGTTTGTATCAAAAATAAAAATGTTACAATTTTAATTTTTTAATAAAATACACTACACTCTATTTTGGGGGCATTTAGAGCACATTTATAAAATTAACCAGAGATTTGATCTCTGGTTAATATTTAAGCACTAATTGCTACAGTAAGCTTGCAGTAGCAATAGCCAGCAAATTTGTCTGTTTGCGAGAGCGCAATAATCTAGCCCAATATCCTTAAAAAGCATGTGAATTAGGCAAAACACGTGTCCGATATATCTTTGACTCTGAGGGCATTTGTAAAGGGACAATATGGTTATTGAAAAGTGCTAGTCACATCTATGTAGGTGGTTGGAAATCTATCTGTATACCATTTATTGTGTCCACTGATGTGCCTGTTTAAAGCGTTTTTACTTTATCTTAATTAAAAAAAATTAACAAGCAATACCAGATGTGTGGCTGGTTATATGCCAAACATAACAAGGCTGTGATGATTGAGCTAATTTAAAAAGCTCTAAACCATTTAATCTAAATCTTCACTAACAGGATTACACTACTGTTTTTATTTTTCTCATATCTTTACGGTGCGGTGTGGGACCATACAAAGATAGAAAAGGACTATACAGAGTGAATTTAAAAAACATGTATCCTCCTCTAAATTATACGAGATGGTTTGTTGTTCACAATTATTATTTGTTATTAATATATCCAAAGACACAACCTTAGGTAAAAAAATAAATAATCAAATTTAGGGCTCAAAATTGCCTTATCCTGATGAAAAATCAGATAAGGAGAATCACATGAAAGAGCAGACAACTCAGAGGGGCCTATTTACTATGGTGCGAGCGGACGAGATCCAATATTGCTGATCATGTCCGCTGCACATCGATAAATGCCGACAGCATATGCAGTCGGCATTTATAATTGCACCAGCAGTTCTGGTGAACTACTGGTGCAATGCCGCCCCTTGCAGATTCGTGGCCAATCGGCCTCTAGCAGTGGGTGTCAATCAACCCGATCGTATTCGACTGGGTTGATTTCTGTCCGCCGCCTCAGAGCAGGCTGACAGGTTATGGAGCAGTGGTCTTTAGACCGCTGCTTCATAACTTCTGTTTCTGGCGAGCACAGGGCATTAAGCTCCATACGGACTCTTCTAGCAGAGGGAATAGCCAAAAGAAACAAAAATGTCCAAGAAAGATGCTTTATATCCTCTTCATGCATAAGCTCAAAAGGAGGAGCCTGCAAAACTTTCAATAACAAATTAATATTAATATACAGTCATGGCCACAAATATTGGCACCCCTGCATTTCTGTCAGATAATGCACCACTTCGCCCAGAAAATTGTTGTAATTACCAATGTTTAGGAATTCTCATGTTTATTTCTTTTGTTTGTATTGTTATGACACAAAAAAAGTGGAGAAAAAAAAAGCCAAATCTGAAACATTCCACACAAAACTCCAAAAATTGACAGATTAAAGAGTACCGAGATAGCACACAGAGTCTCTATAGAAGTGCGCAAATGATCACAGCATGTGGCTGATGGCGGATTCGGCAAACGGCAATCCAGGCAGCTCTCTCAGAAATGGTGAGTGGACAACGGGAACCTGTGGATGACAGATGGAAGAGGCGCCTCATGGGACAAGTATCGTTTTAGGCAGCAAAGGGACACACATAAGCAGCGGACCCCCCACACAGAGTGTTACTCACAAGAGCGGCGGTACAAACGTGTACCCAGACAGGCAGGACGGAACCAAAAGTCGCCCGTCAGACAGGCGTAAGCTCGGTACGCTAGGCAAACGTCACTCAGCAAGCAGCGTCAGAGTAAACCCAGCAGGGGAACCAATAGAGTCGAAGGGAGCTCGACACAGCGGACCTCCAAAGGGGATCAGGAACGTAACCAAATTGCTCCAGCGGCAATAGTAATAGAAAACAGGCAGGTGTGATGTACTCAAGGATACATTTATTGAGTACATACAGATAAAAACAAGCGTACAGCAACGCATTTCTCAACAAATAGTCGTTTCATCAGGCTGATACTAATACATGAAAATACCTGCTCTATTTATAACACACCTGTGTCAATCACAGAGCTCCTACTACCGACACACCTCCAGGTGGAAATGACTGATGATAGGATGTGAATCGAGTGGGAGGTGTCTCAGGAGCCGGAGCTAAGGATGGACTACCAACAACAAATAACATACACAAATATTTCATACATTCTGAATTATATGTTCGTAATTGGTCTGTCCTTACAGAGAATATACACATTCAAATCATACATATAATAAATATTATTGTAACAATATACAACATGTAGAGAATTAAAACGCTCACAAATTAAGATCATAGTTTAATAAAATATAATAATGTATCGTAAAAACCCAGTGTCATTAAAAGATTCAGACCAAAGATAAAAATAAATAAATAATGATCCAGTTTAACAAAAAGGGGCTGAGTAATGATTTAAAAAATAAATAAAGATTAAGAGAAGTGTTTATAAAGAGGGAGGGGGGGGGGGGGGGAAGGGCAATCCTTGGATAATAAAAGGGTAAGACTAAGAGGACCAGCGAAAAAGACCATGTCAAAGTCCTAAATATGGATATCAGGGGGTCCTATAAAATCCTACTACTAATTACTAAAAGCTCCAAATAAAATAATAAATTACAATATTAATCTTAGTAGCTGACTATACAAGGTGCTCAAATGTAATTGTAAAATTGGGAAGTAAAGGATATGGGTTGGGTGACTGGAAACAACTCTAACGGATGGCCCTAATTGATGGATGTTGTGCTAGTATGGATATGGGTAGAGTGACTGGATACAACTCTAACGGATGACCCTAATTAACGGAAGTTGTACTAATAATGACTATAAGCACCAGAGAAAAATAAATCAAACAGTATTAATCCTAGTCATTGACTATACTAAATGCTCAGATGTAAATATAAAAATATAAAATAAAGAATAAAAGATATGGATTGAATGACTGGATACAGCTCTAGTGCTTGGCCCTAATTAGTGGAAGGCTGCTAGGTCAATACACAAATTTAACCCATCAGGATGCATGCATTTCAAAACGTGGATCCAATACGTTTCTCTTTGTCTTAATCTAAAATACCTATTATAGATATAAGATTTAGGTATATGTTCTAAAGGGGTCACGGAGAAGCAATTAGTATCACCATTGTGCATAATGTTGCAGTGTCTAGAGACACTATGGTACTTGTAATTCTTCCTCATATTACGTTTATGTTCAGACCACCTTATGCTGAACCGCCTACAGGTTCTGCCCACATATTGGAAGCCACACAAGCAGGTGAGTAAATATACAACATAGGTTGAAGCACAAGAGATATGTCCAATAATCGAATAAGATCTATTAGTGATAGTAGATCGAAAGGTTTTTTGTTTGGTGTCAATCGACTGACACATCTTGCATCTGCTCGCTCTACATCTGAAAGCACCAAACTTTGGTGCAATAGACTTCGGTGTTATGAGGGCTGGTTGTCTCTTATGTTTAACTATCTTGCTGGGAGCAAGCAGGGTCTTTAGAGTAGGAGCTCTCCTGTAAACCACTTTTGGTTTGGTACCTATCGACTTACCCAAAATGGGATCCTTAGTTAGAATGTCCCAATGTTTGGCCAGCACCTTTCTAATCAATACATGATTAGAATTAAATTGCGTGATGAAAAGAGGATTTTCATTATAGTTATTAGTTACTTGTCCCAAATGTTTATTAGAGTTGATAAAATAATCATTCCTATCATCTAATCTAGCCCTTCTGTAACCTTGGTCTATAATACTAAGTGGATAGTTCTTTTCCAGAAAACGTTCCCTCAAGACCTGACTTTGGGAATCATAGTCAGATAACGTGCTGCAGTTGCGGCGAATACGTTTGAACTGACCATATGGTACGTTCTGTTTCCAGGCATGAAAATGACAACTTTTGAAATCCAGATAGCTATTACAGTCAACCGTCTTGAAATAGGTTGTACTGGTCACCTTGCCTTCATTAAAGCTCAAGTGCAGGTCCAAGTAAACAATTGATTTAGTGTTAATTGAACTCGTGAAGGTCAAACCCCTGTCGTTTGAATTCAAATAATCCACAAAAGAAGTGGCTGAGTCCTCATTGCCCCTCCATATAAATATCAGATCGTCAATGTATCTGCCATAGAATACCAGGCTCGCCCCATAGTGTGAGTCATATATGTACCGCTTTTCAAAATGACCCATAAACAAATTCGCGTAACTAGGGGCGAACCTGGTACCCATGGCAGTACCTTTGGTTTGAAGAAAAAATTCATCCTGGAACACAAAATAATTGTGCTCCAGGATGAAAGAAATGAGTTGTAAAATGAACTCTTTCTGGTTGGTAGAAAGATAAAAATCTTGGTCCAAAAATTCAGACACTGCCTCCATACCCAAATTGTGTACAATATTTGAGTACAAAGCCTGAACATCACAGGTGATCCACACCAGGTCGGGTGTGATATTCAATCCCTCTAATTTCTTGAGGAGGTCTGTGGAGTCTTGAATATAGGATTCAAGACCCCGGACATATTTCTGTAGAAAATGATCAACGTATGAAGACACGTTGTCAGTTAAGCTGCCTATCCCCGCTATGATGGGTCGACCTGGTGGGCATGAGGGGTTTTTGTGTATCTTAGGCAAATGGTAATAAAATGCCAAATTGGGCTCATCAGTTACCAAAAAATCCCTCTCTTTTTTATGGAGTATACCTTCTTTGAAGGCAGAATCAACAATGTCCTTAAGAGATGATTTAAACCTCGTAGTGGGGTCAGAGTTCAATTTCGTGTAGTAGTTAACATCAAATAAAATTTTCCGGGCCTCTGTTAGATAGTCAGCAAGGTCTTGAAGCACAACCCCTCCGCCTTTATCGGCTTGTCTTATGACAATAGATTTGTTGTTTTTAAGACTTTCCAAAGCTTTTTCCTAATGAGAAAAAAGCTTTGGAAAGTCTTAAAAACAACAAATCTATTGTCATAAGACAAGCCGATAAAGGCGGAGGGGTTGTGCTTCAAGACCTTGCTGACTATCTAACAGAGGCCCGGAAAATTTTATTTGATGTTAACTACTACACGAAATTGAACTCTGACCCCACTACGAGGTTTAAATCATCTCTTAAGGACATTGTTGATTCTGCCTTCAAAGAAGGTATACTCCATAAAAAAGAGAGGGATTTTTTGGTAACTGATGAGCCCAATTTGGCATTTTATTACCATTTGCCTAAGATACACAAAAACCCCTCATGCCCACCAGGTCGACCCATCATAGCGGGGATAGGCAGCTTAACTGACAACGTGTCTTCATACGTTGATCATTTTCTACAGAAATATGTCCGGGGTCTTGAATCCTATATTCAAGACTCCACAGACCTCCTCAAGAAATTAGAGGGATTGAATATCACACCCGACCTGGTGTGGATCACCTGTGATGTTCAGGCTTTGTACTCAAATATTGTACACAATTTGGGTATGGAGGCAGTGTCTGAATTTTTGGACCAAGATTTTTATCTTTCTACCAACCAGAAAGAGTTCATTTTACAACTCATTTCTTTCATCCTGGAGCACAATTATTTTGTGTTCCAGGATGAATTTTTTCTTCAAACCAAAGGTACTGCCATGGGTACCAGGTTCGCCCCTAGTTACGCGAATTTGTTTATGGGTCATTTTGAAAAGCGGTACATATATGACTCACACTATGGGGCGAGCCTGGTATTCTATGGCAGATACATTGACGATCTGATATTTATATGGAGGGGCAATGAGGACTCAGCCACTTCTTTTGTGGATTATTTGAATTCAAACGACAGGGGTTTGACCTTCACGAGTTCAATTAACACTAAATCAATTGTTTACTTGGACCTGCACTTGAGCTTTAATGAAGGCAAGGTGACCAGTACAACCTATTTCAAGACGGTTGACTGTAATAGCTATCTGGATTTCAAAAGTTGTCATTTTCATGCCTGGAAACAGAACGTACCATATGGTCAGTTCAAACGTATTCGCCGCAACTGCAGCACGTTATCTGACTATGATTCCCAAAGTCAGGTCTTGAGGGAACGTTTTCTGGAAAAGAACTATCCACTTAGTATTATAGACCAAGGTTACAGAAGGGCTAGATTAGATGATAGGAATGATTATTTTATCAACTCTAATAAACATTTGGGACAAG
Source organism: Bombina bombina (assembly GCF_027579735.1). Lineage (NCBI taxonomy): Eukaryota > Metazoa > Chordata > Amphibia > Anura > Bombinatoridae > Bombina > Bombina bombina. Next base: position 241,009,689 of record NC_069499.1, on the reverse strand, counting down.
TAACTAATAACTATAATGAAAATCCTCTTTTCATCACGCAATTTAATTCTAATCATGTATTGATTAGAAAGGTGCTGGCCAAACATTGGGACATTCTAACTAAGGATCCCATTTTGGGTAAGTCGATAGGTACCAAACCAAAAGTGGTTTACAGGAGAGCTCCTACTCTAAAGACCCTGCTTGCTCCCAGCAAGATAGTTAAACATAAGAGACAACCAGCCCTCATAACACCGAAGTCTATTGCACCAAAGTTTGGTGCTTTCAGATGTAGAGCGAGCAGATGCAAGATGTGTCAGTCGATTGACACCAAACAAAAAACCTTTCGATCTACTATCACTAATAGATCTTATTCGATTATTGGACATATCTCTTGTGCTTCAACCTATGTTGTATATTTACTCACCTGCTTGTGTGGCATCCAATATGTGGGCAGAACCTGTAGGCGGTTCAGCATAAGGTGGTCTGAACATAAACGTAATATGAGGAAGAATTACAAGTACCATAGTGTCTCTAGACACTGCAACATTATGCACAATGGTGATACTAATTGCTTCTCCGTGACCCCTTTAGAACATATACCTAAATCTTATATCTATAATAGGTATTTTAGATTAAGACAAAGAGAAACGTATTGGATCCACGTTTTGAAATGCATGCATCCTGATGGGTTAAATTTGTGTATTGACCTAGCAGCCTTCCACTAATTAGGGCCAAGCACTAGAGCTGTATCCAGTCATTCAATCCATATCTTTTATTCTTTATTTTATATTTTTATATTTACATCTGAGCATTTAGTATAGTCAATGACTAGGATTAATACTGTTTGATTTATTTTTCTCTGGTGCTTATAGTCATTATTAGTACAACTTCCGTTAATTAGGGTCATCCGTTAGAGTTGTATCCAGTCACTCTACCCATATCCATACTAGCACAACATCCATCAATTAGGGCCATCCGTTAGAGTTGTTTCCAGTCACCCAACCCATATCCTTTACTTCCCAATTTTACAATTACATTTGAGCACCTTGTATAGTCAGCTACTAAGATTAATATTGTAATTTATTATTTTATTTGGAGCTTTTAGTAATTAGTAGTAGGATTTTATAGGACCCCCTGATATCCATATTTAGGACTTTGACATGGTCTTTTTCGCTGGTCCTCTTAGTCTTACCCTTTTATTATCCAAGGATTGCCCTTCCCCCCCCCCCTCCCTCTTTATAAACACTTCTCTTAATCTTTATTTATTTTTTAAATCATTACTCAGCCCCTTTTTGTTAAACTGGATCATTATTTATTTATTTTTATCTTTGGTCTGAATCTTTTAATGACACTGGGTTTTTACGATACATTATTATATTTTATTAAACTATGATCTTAATTTGTGAGCGTTTTAATTCTCTACATGTTGTATATTGTTACAATAATATTTATTATATGTATGATTTGAATGTGTATATTCTCTGTAAGGACAGACCAATTACGAACATATAATTCAGAATGTATGAAATATTTGTGTATGTTATTTGTTGTTGGTAGTCCATCCTTAGCTCCGGCTCCTGAGACACCTCCCACTCGATTCACATCCTATCATCAGTCATTTCCACCTGGAGGTGTGTCGGTAGTAGGAGCTCTGTGATTGACACAGGTGTGTTATAAATAGAGCAGGTATTTTCATGTATTAGTATCAGCCTAATGAAACGACTATTTGTTGAGAAACGCGTTGCTGTACGCTTGTTTTTATCTGTATGTACTCAATAAATGTATCCTTGAGTACATCACACCTGCCTGTTTTCTATTACTATTGCCGCTGGAGCAATTTGGTTACGTTCCTGATCCCCTTTGGAGGTCCGCTGTGTCGAGCTCCCTTCGACTCTATTGGTTCCCCTGCTGGGTTTACTCTGACGCTGCTTGCTGAGTGACGTTTGCCTAGCGTACCGAGCTTACGCCTGTCTGACGGGCGACTTTTGGTTCCGTCCTGCCTGTCTGGGTACACGTTTGTACCGCCGCTCTTGTGAGTAACACTCTGTGTGGGGGGTCCGCTGCTTATGTGTGTCCCTTTGCTGCCTAAAACGATACTTGTCCCATGAGGCGCCTCTTCCATCTGTCATCCACAGGTTCCCGTTGTCCAAAAATTGACAGGACAAAGTTATTGGCACCCTCAATTTAATATTTGGAAGCACAACTCTTGGAAAAAATAACTGGAATCAATCGCTTTCTGTAACCATCAATGAGTTTCTTACACCTCTCTACTGGAATTTTGTACCACTCTTCTTTCGCCAACTGCTCTAGGTTTCTCAGATTTGAAGGGTTTCTTTTCCCAAATGTTGTTTTGAGATCCCTCCACAGTTGCTCTATGAGATTGCGATCTGGATTAATTGCTGGCCAGTTCAGTACTCTCCAGCGCTTTGGCTTAAACCATTTCTGTGTGCTTTTTGACGTGTGCTTTGGGTCATTGTCCTGCTGTAAGACCCATGACCTCTGATAGAGACCCAACTTTCTGACACTAGGCCTTGCATTTCATAATGCCATGCACACAGTCAAGACATCCAGTGCATGAACCAGCAAAGCAACCCCAAAACATCAGTGAACCTCCACCATGTTTGACTGTAGGGACTGTATTCTTTTCTTTAAAAGCCTCATTTCTTTTTCTGAAAACAGTTGAATGATAGGCTTTACCAAAAAGCTGTAATTTTGTTTCGTCTGTCCACAGCACATTCTCCTAAAAGGATTTTGGCTTCCTCAGGTAAGTTTTGGCAAACTCTAATATGGCTTTTTTATGTTTCTGTGTCAGCAGTGGGGTTCTCCTGGGTCTCCTACCATAGCGTTCCTTTTCATTCAGATGGCAACGTATAGTGCGGGCTGATACATTTGTACCCACTGCCTGAAGGTCAGCTTGAATTTGTCTGGAAGTTGATCAAGGTTCTTTATCCACCATTCAAGCAATCTTTTGTTTCAATCTTGGATTCATTTTTCTCCTTCGTCCACGTCCAGGGAGATTAGCTACAGTGCCAAGGGCTGTAAACTTCTTGACAATGTTGTGCACAGTGGACACAGGAACATTAAGATCTCTGGAAATGGACTTGTAACCTTGAGATTGTCCATGCTTTTCAACAATTTTTGTTCTCAAATCCTCAGACAATTATTTGCGGCTCTTTCTCTTCAACATGCTCAGTGTGGCACACAGAAACACACAACAGAAAGATTGAGTACATTTTTCATCATTTTAACTGGTTGCCAGCGTGATTTCAATATTGTCAGCACCTGTTATATGATAGTTTAATTACAAATTACAGGAACATCACAAAGTTGCAATACAATTATTTCTTACAATTTTAAAAAGGTGCCAATACATTTGTCCAGTCCATTTTGGAGTTTTGCATTGAATGTGTCAGATTTGTCTTTTTTCCTCCACTTTTTTTGTGTCATATCAACACAAACAAAAGAAATAAACATGAGAATGCCTAAACATTTGTAATTGTAACAATTTTGTGGGTGAAGTGGTGCATTATCTGACAGAAATGCAGGGGTGCCAATATTTGTGGCCATGACTATGTCCTATCTGCCTAAATTAAATAAAAAACAGTAAGAATGGGCCTTTCTTATATTCTTGCACCTGGGCCCTGTGGTTTCTAGCTATGCCTCTGGGTTTATCTGCAAGCTATCTGAAAGGTCAGATTTCTGCTCTTGCAAATTTTTTTCCTCCAGAAGATTGTTAATCTTTCTGACATTCAAGGTTTTGTTCAAACTTTTGCTGGAATTTAACCTGTTCTTAAGCCAGCTTCTCTTCCTTGGACCGTTATGTTTTCTTTTTGCTGTTTCTTCTGCTTGAAAAGTATCTGAGTTGTCTGCTTTTTCATGTGATTCTCCTTATCTTATTTTTCATCAGGATAAAGCAGTTTTGTGGACTATATTTGACTTTTTTTCCTAAAGTTGTGTCTTCGTATATACAAATTGGGGAATTTGTTGTCCTTTTGGGCTAGATTATGAGTGGGAATGCTAACAAGCTAACTACGCTTGTCTTCCGCTTTTTACGCGAGTCGGATACAGCATGCATTACATGTTGAAAGTAAAAAGATTTTGCTTGCAAACGAAAAAGAAATGTGTAATAAAGTGCACAAAGAATAGGATATACAATCCAGGGGTCTTCTATGGAAGTGTCCTTCAAAAAAGGAAATAGCAAACAATAGTGAAGTTCTGTAGTGAAATCCAATCAGACAGATAGATTAAATCGTACTCACACAAACCAGAGCTGTGAATCAGCTCTTAGTGTAAAAAGCAAGCTAACTCGATGCACGTAAATAACCAAAATTACAATTTCGTGACCACGTTAACTTATTCTCCCATGGATGTCAATGGAGCGTGAAAAGCTCAAAAAACAAACAAACGAACACCCTACATGTCACACAATCCCGATCGCATTTTCTCAAGTGTGCTAACCTGAGATGAAATATGAACATTTCACATTCCAATGTTATGTTCTTCACATAGCAGAGTATGTTCTATTTATTCATAAATACATATTTCTATGTATATATATATATATATATATATATATATATATATATATATATATATATATATATATATATATATATATATATATATATATATCTGATGGTATTTTTGTAAAATATTTATCTCTCTCTCTCTCTCTCTCTCTATATATATATATATATATATATAAAATTATATATAGGTATAGATACATACATATATATATATATTTATTTATTAATATCTACTTAAAAATACTTAGAATATATTCCCATATGTGAAGAACATTGGTATGTGAAATATTTACAGTAAATACACACTAAAACATTTTATTAAATATGAATATTGCATAAATATAATTTTACATGTTTTCATCTACTTGACGGAAAAGGGCTTCAATGCACTTATATATCTAAATAAAAAGAGAGAAGCACTCAACCTGGGAATGAACAATAGCATAATAGCTTGTTCTATGGCTAGTTACCACCCTAGGAGCAACCTCTTTTTGCTCAACATGTGCCTTTCACAGAGAAGAACTTTCCTGTAGTATATCAATCTGACCCTTACTAAACAGTGCAGTTCAGTCCCAAAATACCAGGCAATCCCTCTCTGAACAAGAGAAATGGCAAAACGCCAGCCGTACGTTTCGGCCTAGTGTGGGCCTCGTCAGTGAGGTGCAGCCGTATCCCTCTAGGCCCTTTGAGCATCGGTCCATGTCTGGTTTCCCGCATCACCCTTAGGGAGAAATCTCTCAAGGTCATAATTTGCATAAACAAAAAGAGTGAAGCGCTCAACCTGGGAACAAATAATAGCATAATAGCTTGTTCTATGGCTAGTTTCCACTGAGACTTATTTTTAGTAGTTCAGGACTAGACTGCACTGTTTAGTCAGGATCAGACTTATATACTACAGGAACGTTCTTCTATATGAAAGGCACATGTTGAGCAAAAACTAGCCATAGAACAAGCTTTTATTCTATTGTTTGTTCCCAGGTTGTGTGCTTTTCTCTTTTATCTATCTATCTATCTATCTATCTATATGTGTATATATCTATATGTGTGTACATATGTATTTATGTGTTTATATGTGTATATATGTCTGTAAATACATATATAAATACATATGTACACAATATATACATATAAATCTATGTTGCATGTCAATTGGCTACAGTTTTGGTATAAATACAGCAGAACAACCTTCCTACTATCAGTTAAGCATTAGTGATGTAGCAAACCTAAAAATTTTGGTTCGCGAACGGCGGACTCGAACTTCCGCAACTGTTCGCGAACCGGGCGAACCGCCATTGACTTCAATAGGAAAGCGAACTTTAAAACCAACAGGGACTCTTTCTGGCCACAATAGTGATGGAAAAGTTGTTTCAAGGGGACTAACACCTGGACTGTGGCAAGCCGGAGGGGGATCCATGGCAAAACTCCCATGGAAAATTACATAGTTGATGCAGAGTCTGGTTTTAAGCCATAAAGGGCATAAATCACCTAACATTCCTAAATAGTTTGGAATAACGTGCTTTAAAACATCAGGTATGATGTTGTATCGATCATGTAGTGTAAGGGTTACGCCCGCTTCACAGTGACAGACCAAACTCCCCGTTTAAAGGTACAGTCTACACCAGAATTTTTATTGTTTTAAAAGATAGATAATCCCTTTATTACCCATTTCCCAGTTTTGCATAACTAACACATTTATAATAATATACTTTTAACCTCTGTGATTATCTTGTATCTAAGCCTCTGCAAACTGCCCCTTTTTTCAGTTCTTTTGACAGACTTGCAGTCTAGCCAATCAGTGCCTGCTCCCAGATAACTTCTCGTGCACGAGCACAGTGTTATCTATATTAAATACGTGAACTAACAACCTCTAGTGGTGAAAAACTGTTAAAATGCAATCTGAAAGAGGTGGGCTTCAAGGTCTAAGAAATTAGCATATGAACCTCCTAGGTTAAGCTTTCAACTAAGAATACAAAGAGAACAAAGCAAAATTGGTGATAAAAATAAATTGGAAAATTGTTTAAAATTACATGCTCTATCTGAATCCTGAAAGTATATTTTGGCCTAGACTGTCCCTTCAACGCACCGCAAACAGTCCATTTGCACAACGGCAAACTCCCCATGTGCACAAGGTTGGATACCAAGCTAGCCATGTCCCGTTCCTTGTCCTCACTGATGTCATTGAAGGTCTCTTCCTCCACCCAGCCACGTACAACACCAAGGGTCCCCGAAAGGTGACAACAAGCCCCCTGGGACGCCTGCTGTGTTTGGTCTTCCACCTCCTCAAAGCCACCTTCCTCCTCTGACTCCTCATCTTCAGACTCCTCTCTCTGCGTTGCCTCTCTCTGCGTTATTATAAGGTGTGTTAAGTAGTAGTACTATTCCTATCAGTTTAATCCCTGTGGTGTCCCCTATCAGGGGACGTGTATATTGCATGGATTTTAGGAACCAGGAGATTGAAAAAGATGCTTGGTCGGTCCTCCTACTTCAAATTTGGGGCACTGCGCGTGCAATCTACTGTGCCACCAGATATGAGTGGTGTGTTAAGTAGTACTATTCCTATCACTTTAATCCCTGTTACGTGCCTTTTTTTTGTTTTGTTTTTTGAAGCCACAGTGCAGCACCAGAGGCCAGAAAAATTTGGCATGTACACACCTGAAAAATTAGGTATTGTTGCAGCCGCTGCTGTAGCAGCGGGCAGAAAAATTGATGTTTGTTTCCCTGGCAGAAAGTGCCCTAAAACATTGTTGGTGGCGGATAAGTCACGCAAGTCATCCGGCATTCGAAGATAACATACAGCAGCTTGTGGACCATTTATAGCCCAAGGCAGATCATCTCATTAGGCCTTTTTTACTCGAATGTATCGCCCAATGTCAGTCCCTTCGGGATCCATCCCTCATTCATCTTAATAAAGGTGAGGTAATCTAGACTTTTTTGACCTAGCCGTCTTCTCTTCTCAGTGACAATACATCCTGCAGCACTGAAGGTCCTTTCTGACAGGACACTTGAAGCGGGACAGGCCAGAAGTTCTATAGCAAATTAGGATAGCTCAGGCCACAGGTCAAGCCTGCACACCCAGTAGTCAAGGGGTTCATCGCTCCTCAGAGTGTCGAGATCTGCAGTTAAGGCGAGATAGTCTGCTACCTGTCGGTCGAGTCGTTCTCTGAGGGTGGACCCCGAAGGGCTGTGGCGATGCATAGGAGTTAAAAAGCTCCGCATGTCCTCCATCAACAACACGTCTGTTAAGCGTCCTGTCCTTGCCAGTGTGGTCGTGGGAGTCGGAGGATTACTTTCACCTCTTCCCCTGTTAGATTCCTGTTGTGCTGTGACATCACCCTTATACGCTGTGTAAAGCATACTTTTTAATTTATTTTGGAACTGCTGCATCCTTTCCGACTTGCGGGAATTTGGTAACATTTCAGGCACTTTATGCTTATACCGGGGGTCTAGTAGCGTGGACACCCAGTACAGGTCGTTTTCCTTCAGTTTTTTTATACGAGGGTCACTCAACAGGCACGACAGCATGAAAGACCCCATTTGCACAAGGTTGGATGCCGAGCTACTCATGTCCCGTTCCTCGTCCTCAGTGATCTCACTGAAGGTATGTTCTTCCCCCCAGCCACGTACAACACCATGGGTACCAGATAGGTGACAACGAGCACCCTGGGATGCCTGTTGTGGTTGGTCTTCCTCCTCCTCCTCAAAGCCACATTCCTCCTCTGACTCCTCTTCCTCACAATCCTCTTCCAGCATTGCCGCTGGTTCAGCAAGCGATGCTGATAAGGCTGTTTCTGGTGGTGATGGTGACCACAACTCTTCCTCTTCACGCTCATCTACAGCCTGATCCAGCACTCTTTGCAGGGCATGCTCCAGGAAGAAAACAAATGGTATGATGTTGCTGATGGTGCCCTCGGTGCGACTGATTAGGTTTTTCACCTCCTCAAAAGGACGCATGAGCCTACAGGCATTGCGCATGAGCATCAAGTAACTTGGCAAAAAAATCCCCAGCTCCCCAGAGGCTGTCCTAGCACCCCGGTCATACAAATACACTGTGTGCAGAATTATTAGGCAAATGAGTATTTTGACCACATCATCCTCTTTATGCATGTTGTCTTACTCCAAGCTGTATAGGCTTGAAAGCCTACTACCAATTAAGCATATTAGGTGATGTGCATCTCTGTAATGAGAAGGGGTGTGGTCTAATGACATCAACACCCTATATCAGGTGTGCATAATTATTAGGCAACTTCCTTTCCTTTGGCAAAATGGGTCAAAAGAAGGACTTCACAGGCTCAGAAAAGTAAAAAATAGTGAGATATCTTGCAGAGGGATGCAGCACTCTTAAAATTGCAAAGCTTCTAAAGCGTGATCATCGAACAATCAAGCGTTTAATTCAAAATAGTCAACAGGGTCGCAAGAAGCGTGTGGAAAAACCAAGGCGCAAAATAACTGCCCATGAACAGAAAAGTCAAGCGTGCAGCTGCCAAGATGCCACTTGCCACCAGTTTGGCCATATTTCAGAGCTGCAACATCACTGGAGTGCCCAAAAGCACAAGGTGTGCAATACTCAGAGACATGGCCAAGGTAAGAAAGGCTGAAAGACGACCACCACTGAACAAGACACACAAGCTGAAACGTCAAGACTGGGCCAAGAAATATCTCAAGACTGATTTTTCTAACTTTTTATGGACTGATGAAATGAGAGTGAGTCTTGATGGGCCAGATGGATGGGCCCGTGGCTGGATTGGTAAAGGGCAGAGAGCTCCAGTCCGACTCAGACGCCAGCAAGGTGGAGTACTGGTTTGGGCTGGTATCATCAAAGATGAGCTTGTGGGGCCTTTTCGGGTTGAGGATGGAGTCACGCTCAACTCCCAGTCCTACTGCCAGTTTCTGGAAGACACCTTCTTCAAGCAGTGGTACAGGAAGAAGTCTGCATCCTTCAAGAAAAACATGATTTTCATGCAGGACAATGCTCCATCACACGCGTCCAAGTACTCCACAGCGTGGCTGGCAAGAAAGGGTATAAAAGAAGAAAATCTAATGACATGGCCTCCTTGTTCACCTGATCTGAACCCCATTGAGAACCTGTGGTCCATCATCAAATGTGAGATTTACAAGGAGGGAAAACAGTACACCTCTCTGAACAGTGTCTGGGAGGCTGTGGTTGCTGCTGCACGCAATGTTGATGGTGAACAGATCAAAACACTGACAGAATTCATGGATGGCAGGCTTTTGAGTGTCCTTGCAAAGAAAGGTGGCTATATTGGTCACTGATTTGTTTTTGTTTTGTTTTTGAATGTCAGAAATGTATATTTGTGAATGTTGAGATGTTATATTGTTTTCACTGGTAAAAATAAATAATTGAAATGGGTATATATTTGTTTTTTGTTAAGTTGCCTAATAATTATGCACAGTAATAGTCACCTGCACACACAGATATCCCCCTAAAATAGCTATAACTAAAAACAAACTAAAAACTACTTCCAAAACTATTTAGCTTTGAGATTAATGAGTTTTTTGGGTTCATTGAGAACATGGTTGTTGTTCAATAATAAAATTAATCCTCAAAAATACAACTTGCCTAATAATTCTGCACTCCCTGTACTTGTTCACGGATTTTTCTTGTTGGAGCAGGGGGTCGAACATTAGGAGTGTTGAATTCCAACGTGTCGGGCTGTTGCAAATCAAGCGCCTCACTGGCATGTTGTTTCGCCGCTGGTCTGCAAAATTCGCCATGGCCGTGTAGGAATGCCTGAAATGACCACATACCTTCCTGGCCTGCTTCAGGATGTCCTGTAAGCCTGGGTACTTATGCACAAACCGTTGTACGATCAGATTACACACATGTGCCATACACGGCACGTGTGTCAACTAGCCCAATTTCAATGCTACCAACAAATTACTTCCATTGTCAGAAACCACTTTGCCGATCTCCAGTTGGTGCGGAGTCAGCCACTGATCCACCTGTGCGTTCAGGGTGGACAGGAGTGCTGTTACGGTGTGACTCTCTGCTTTCAGGCAAGTCAACCCCAAGACGGCGTGACACTGCCGTATCCGGGATGTGGAATAGTACCTGCGGAGATGGGTGAGTGCCGTTGATGTGGAGCAAGACACAGCAGCAGAAGAGGACTCAGCCGAGGAAGAGGTTATGGAAGAGGATGGAGTAGGAGGAGTAGAGGAGGTAGCAGCAGGCCTGCCTGCAAGTCGTGGCGGTGTCACCAACTCTTCTGCAGAGCCACGCATTCCATGCTTGGCAGCCGTCAGCAGGTTTACCCAATGCATAGTGTAGGTGATATACCTGCCCTGACCATTCATTGCAGACCAGCTATCAGTGGTCAGATGGAACCTTTCCCCAATACTGTATGCCAGACATGCCATTACTTCCTTTCGCACAATCGAGTACAGGTTGGGGATTGCCTTTTGTGCAAAGAAATTTCGGCCGGGTACCTTCCACTGCGGTGTCCCAATAGCTACAAATTGTTTGAACGCCTCAGACTCCACCAGCTTGTATGGTAAAAGCTGGCGGGCTAAGAGTTCAGACAAGCCAGCTGTCAGACGCCGGGCAAGGGGGTGACTTTTGGACATTGGCTTCTTACGCTCAAACATGTCCTTGACAGACACCTGACTGTGGGCAGATGAGCAGGAACTGCTACGGAAGAGAGACGGAGTGGTGGATGGTTGAGAGGGGGCAAGGAGGACAGCAGTGGTTGACGTGGCTGAAGATGCTGGACCAGGAGGCGTGTGGCGGCTTTGAGTTTGTGTGCTGCTTCTACTCATGTGTTCATCCCATCAGTGTTTGTGATGTGAGATCATGTGCCTTCGCAAAGCAGTTGTACCTAGGTGGGTGTTGGACTTCCCACGACTCAGTTTATTTTGGCACAGGTTGCAAATGGCATTGCTGTTGTCAGAGGCAGACACACAAAAAAATGCCACACTGCTGAGCTCTGCTATGACGGCATTCTGGTGGTGGCAACAGCATGCGTTGATTGGTGTTCTGTCTGGCTGACCCCGGGTGCCAATGCATGCTGTCAGACTGTGCCACTAGCTCCTTGCGATGACCTCCCCCTGCTTCCAACTTGTCTCCTCCTCCTCCTCTCTGTCTCCCCATCTGAACTTTCCCCCTCTTCTTCTTCTCTTCTAGCGGGCACCCACGTGACATCCACGGACGCATCATCATCAACCGCTTCACTTGTATCTGACAAATCAAAAAGGGAAGCAGCAGCGGGTACAACATCATCATCATCACACCGTACATCCATGTCTGTAATGCTGCCTGACTGAGACATATCACTATTATCTACATCCTCTGTCAATGATGGTTGCGCATCACTAATTTCTTCAAACTGATGTGTCAATAACTCCTGACAGATCAAGTAAAGCGGCTGTGGTGCTAGTGTTGGTGGTGGCGGCAGGAGGGCGAGTGGTCACTTGAGAGGTGACCGAAGCTAAGCTGGAGGTGGATGGTGTGTCAAGGTTCCGAGCGGAAGCTGTAGAAGATTGGGTGTCCTGTGTTAGCCAGTCAACTAGGTCCTCCTCAGAACTTTTCGCGATCATGGTACGTGGCCTCTGAACACTGGGCATTATTGTAGCGTCAAAGGGAATCACAGCACCACGACCACGACGGCACCTGCGGGGTAGCCTGCCTCTGCCTGTCATTTTTTTTTTAAATGTACACTTACACTACTATTAAACAAAATATGAGTGGTGCCCCTGGGCAAGTGGGCACAGTATACGCTGTGAGCCTGACACAAAAAAGTAGACTGATGTTTCACAATCCAAAAAGTTTATTTTTTTTAAATGTACACTTACACTACTATTAAACAAGATATGAGTGGTGGCACTGGGCAAGTGGGCACAGTATACGCTGTGAGCCTGACACAAAAAAGCAGACTGATGTTTCACAGTCAAAAAGTTTATTTTTTAAATACTTACACTACTGTTACAACAGATATGAGTGGTGGCACTAGTTGGCAAGTGGGCCTGGCACACACGCTGGCAGGCAGGCAACTGCAATTAGATTACACTAGCGGACTGATGTTTCATAGTCAAAAAAGTTTTTTTTAAAAAATATTTACACTACTGTTACAACAAATATGAGTGGTGGCACTAGTTGGCAAATGGGCCTGGCACACACGCTGGCAGGCAGGCAACTGCAATTAGATTACACTAGCAGACTGATGTTTCACAGTCAAAAAAGTTTTTTTTAAAATATTTACACTACTGTTACAACAAATATGAGTGGTGGCACTAGTTGGCAAGTGGGCCTGGCACACACACTGGCAGGCAGGCAACTGCAATTAGATTACACTAGCAGACTGATGTTTCACAGTCAAAAAAGTTTTTTTTTTAAATATTTACACTACTGTTACAACAAATATGAGTGGTGGCACTAGTTGGCAAGTGGGCCTGGCACACACGCTGGCAGACAGGCAACTGCAATTAGATTACACTAGCAGACTGATGTTTCACAGTCAAAAAAGTTTTTTTAAAATATTTACACTACTGTTGCAACAAATATGAGTGGTGGCACTAGTTGGCAAGTGGGCTTGACACACACGCTGGCAGGCAGGCAGGCAACTACAATTAGATTACACTAGCAGACTGATGTTTCACAGTCAAAAAAGTTTTTTATTTAAATATTTACACTACTGCTATAACAAATATGAGTGGTGGCACTAGTTGGCAAGTGGGCCTGGCACACATGCTGGCAGGCAGGCAGGCAACTGTAATTAGTTTACACTAGCAGACTGATGTTTCACAGTCAAAAAAGTTTTTTTTAAAAATATTTACACTACTGTTACAACAAATATGAGTGGTGGCACTAGTTGGCAAGTGGGCCTGGCACACACGCTGGCAGACAGGCAACTGCAATTAGATTACACTAGCCGACTGATGTTTCACAGCCAAAAAAGTTTTTTAAAAAAATATTTACACTACTGTTACAACAAATATGAGTGGTGGCACTAGTTGGCAAGTGGGCCTGGCACACACGCTGGCAGGCAGGCAACTGCAATTAGATTACACTAGCAGACTGATGTTTCACAATCAAAAACGTTTTTTTTTTAAATATTTACACTACTGTTATAACAAATATGAGTGGTGGCACTAGTTGGCAAGTGGGCCTGGCACACACGCTGGCAGGCAGGCAACTGCAATTAGATTACACTAGCAGACTGATGTTTCACAGTCAAAAAAGTTTTTTTAAAAAATATTTACACTACTGTTACAACAGATATGAGTGGTGGCACTAGTTGGCAAGTGGGCCTGGCACACACGCTGGCAGACAGGCAACTGCAATTAGATTACACTAGCAGACTGATGTTTCACAGTCAAAAAAGTTTTTTTTAAATATTTACACTACTGTTACAACAAATATGAGTGGTGGCACTAGTTGGCAAGTGGGCCTGGCACACATGCTGGCAGGCAGGCAACTGTAATTAGATTACACTAGCAGACTGATGTTTCACAGTCAAAAAAGTTTTTTTAAAAAAATATTTACACTACTGTTACAACAAATATGAGTGGTGGCACTAGTTGGCAAGTGGGCCTGGCACACACGCTGGCAGACAGGCAACTGCAATTAGATTACACTAGCAGACTGATGTTTCACAGTCAAAAAAGTTTTTTTAAAAAATATTTACACTACTGTTACAACAGATATGAGTGGTGGCACTAGTTGGCAAGTGGGCCTGGCACACACGCTGGCAGGCAGGCAACTGCAATTAGATTACACTAGCAGACTGATGTTTCACAATCAAAAACGTTTTTTTTTTAAATATTTACACTACTGTTATAACAAATATGAGTGGTGGCACTAGTTGGCAAGTGGGCCTGGCACACACGCTGGCAGGCAGGCAACTGCAATTAGATTACACTAGCAGACTGATGTTTCACAGTCAAAAAAGTTTTTTTAAAAAATATTTAGACTACTGTTACAACAGATATGAGTGGTGGCACTAGTTGGCAAGTGGGCCTGGCACACACGCTGGCAGACAGGCAACTGCAATTAGATTACACTAGCAGACTGATGTTTCACAGTCAAAAAAGTTTTTTTTAAATATTTACACTACTGTTACAACAAATATGAGTGGTGGCACTAGTTGGTAAGTGGGCCTGGCACACACGCTGGCAGGCAGGCAACTACAATTAGATTACACTAGCAGACTAATGTTTCACAGTCAAAAAAGTTTTTTTTAAAATATTTACACTACTGTTACAACAAATATGAGTGGTGGCACTAGTTGGCAAATGGACCTGGCACACACGCTGGCAGGCAGGCAACTGCAATTAGATTACACTAGCAGACTGATGTTTCACAGTCAAAAAAGTTTTTTTTTAAATATTTACACTACTGTTACAACAAATATGAGTGGTGGCGTGGCACTAGTTGGCAAGTGGGCCTGGCACACACGCTGGCAGGCAGGCAGGCAACTGCAATTAGATTACACTAGCACACTGATGTTTCACAATCAAAAACGTTTTTTTTTAAATATTTACACTACTGTTACAACAAATATGAGTGGTGGCACTAGTTGGCAAGTGGGCCTGGCACACACGCTGGCAGGCAGGCAACTGCAATTAGATTACACTGGCAGACTGATGTTTCACAGTCAAATTTCTTTTTTAAAATATTTACACTACTGTTATAACAAATATGAGTGGTGGCACTAGTTGGCAAGTGGGCCTGGCACACACGCTGGCAGACAGGCAACTGCAATTAGATTACACTAGCAGACTGATGTTTCACAGTCAAAAAAGTTTTTTTAAAAAATATTTACACTACTGTTACAACAAATATGAGTGGTGGCACTAGTTGGCAAGTGGGCCTGGCACACACGCTGGCAGACAGGCAACTGCAATTAGATTACACTAGCAGACTGATGTTTCACAGTCAAAAAAGTTTTTTTAAAAAATATTTACACTACTGTTACAACAGATATGAGTGGTGGCACTAGTTGGCAAGTGGGCCTGGCACACACGCTGGCAGGCAGGCAACTGCAATTAGATTACACTAGCAGACTGATGTTTCACAATAAAAAACGTTTTTTTTTTTAAATATTTACACTACTGTTATAACAAATATGAGTGGTGGCACTAGTTGGCAAGTGGGCCTGGCACACACGCTGGCAGGCAGGCAACTGCAATTAGATTACACTAGCAGACTGATGTTTCACAGTCAAAAAAGTTTTTTTAAAAAATATTTACACTACTGTTACAACAGATATGAGTGGTGGCACTAGTTGGCAAGTGGGCCTGGCACACACGCTGGCAGACAGGCAACTGCAATTAAATTACACTAGCAGACTGATGTTTCACAGTCAAAAAAGTTTTTTTTAAATATTTACACTACTGTTACAACAAATATGAGTGGTGGCACTAGTTGGTAAGTGGGCCTGGCACACACGCTGGCAGGCAGGCAACTACAATTAGATTACACTAGCAGACTAATGTTTCACAGTCAAAAAAGTTTTTTTTAAAATATTTACACTACTGTTACAACAAATATGAGTGGTGGCACTAGTTGGCAAATGGACCTGGCACACACGCTGGCAGGCAGGCAACTGCAATTAGATTACACTAGCAGACTGATGTTTCACAGTCAAAAAAGTTTTTTTTTTAAATATTTACACTACTGTTACAACAAATATGAGTGGTGGCGTGGCACTAGTTGGCAAGTGGGCCTGGCACACACGCTGGCAGGCAGGCAGGCAACTGCAATTAGATTACACTAGCACACTGATGTTTCACAATCAAAAACGTTTTTTTTAAAATATTTACACTACTGTTACAACAAATATGAGTGGTGGCACTAGTTGGCAAGTGGGCCTGGCACACACGCTGGCAGGCAGGCAACTGCAATTAGATTACACTGGCAGACTGATGTTTCACAGTCAAATTTCTTTTTTAAAATATTTACACTACTGTTATAACAAATATGAGTGGTGGCACTAGTTGGCAAGTGGGCCTGGCACACACGCTGGCAGTCAGGCAACTGCAATTAGATTACACTAGCAGACTGATGTTTCACAGTCAAAAAAGTTTTTTTTTAAAATATTTACACTACTGTTACAACAGATTTGAGTGGTGGCACTAGTTGGCAAGTGGGCCTGGCACACACGCTGGCAGGCAGGCAACAGCAATTAGATTACACTAGCAGACTGATGTTTTGACAGTCAAAAAAGTTTTTTTTTTAAATATTTACACTACTGTTGCAACAGATATGAGTGGTGGCACTAGTTGGCAAGTGGGCCTGGCACACACGCTGGCAGGCAGGCAACTGCTATTAGATTACTCTAGCAGACTGATGTTTCACAGTCAAAAAAGTTTTTTTTTAAAATTTACACTACTGTTACAACAGATATGAGTGGTGGCACTACAGGCAGGCAACTGCAATTAGATTACACTAGCAGACTGATGTTTCAAAGTCAAAATTATACAGGCAAAAAAAAAAAAAAAGAACGACTGATGTTCTAGCCCTAAAAAGGGCTTTTTGGGGTGCTGTCCAAACAGCAGAGATCAGATGAGTCCTTCACTGTAGTGGACACTGAATACACTAGCCTAGCTATCAATTTCCATAAAGAATCAGCAGCAGCTACACTGTCCCTCCTCTCACTAACAATGCAGGATCAGAATGAATCTAAAATGGCTGCTGCCCAGGAGCTGGGAGGGTCTGGGAGGGAGTGTCTGCTGCTGATTGGCTGTAATGTGTCTGCAGACTGTGAGATACAGGGTCAAAGTTTACTCAATGATGATGAATAGGGGGCGGATCGAACATCGCTTATGTTCGCCCGCCGCTGTGAACGCGAACAAGCTATGTTCACCGGGAACTATTTGCCGGCAAACAATTCGCGACATCACTATTAAGCATACAAACTGCAGCAAGAATGGGGTCGAGCAGTGGTCTAATGCAGCGGTCACCAACCAGTGGTCCGTGAACCTCTGGTGGTCCACGAGAAGATGTTGGTGGTCCTTAACACCATCAAGCAGGAATTAATCTCCTCTGATGGTGTCACCCCAGTTGCGCCGCAACTCCCTACAGTGCCTGGCTTTACATCAGTGAAAACCGATGGAGGAGGAGTTAAATTACAATCTCCCTACGCACGTTGTGTAGTACTGCGCAACTTGCGTAGCTAGATTGTATTTTTAATTCCTCTCACCTGGCATGCTGCTCAGAGGAAGATGCTTCCATTCTAAAGCTAGCAGAGGTTGTAGTCTTGGTTTGAAATAGTGGAATTAAAGTATATAAAAAAAATTCTTCAGATGGACTTTTTCATTAGAAAAACCTTGTCTTTCTAATGAAACATTGTGATGAATAAATAGCTTCTATATAATCAAGCCCTGTGAGTGCCCTCATGTTTGAAGTTTATATATATATATATATATATATATATATATATATACATATACATACATACAGTACATACTTACACACATTATAGAGGTTTGTACCTTTTTTAAAGGTCCATGGGATTATGAGTTTAGTGGTCCCTGAGGTCCGAAAGGTTGGCGACCCCTGATCTAATGGACTTTGAACGTGGCATTATAGTAGGTGCAAGACTTGCTGGATGAAACATATCTAAAACAGCAGTAATCCTGAACTTTTCATGTACCACAGTTTAAAGGGTGTATTGAGAATGGTGCAATGAACAAAAAACATCCAGTCAGCCGAAGTCCTGTGGAAAAAAAATGCTCATTGATGAGAGAGGTCAGAGGAGAATTGCTAGACTTGTGCAAGCAGACAGGCCACAATTTCACGAATCACATCAGAATCAACCTTGGTGCTGAGAAAAACATATCGGCAATGCACCACTAAGTGCACCTTGTCACGGATGGGCTACAACAGCTGGTGACCACGCCGGGTGTCGTTGTTTTCAGAGAAGAAAAAGAGAGCACGCCTTCTGTGGGCACAACACCAGCACTTGACCATCGAAGACTGGAAAAAGGTTGCTTGGTCTGATGAGTTTAAGTTCAGTGCGTGATGTTGATGGAAGGCTCTGAATTTGGCAAAAACAATATGAATCCATTGACCCATCATGTCTGATGAAAAATGTGCAAGGTGGTGGGGCGGTGTTATGGTGTGGGGAATGCTTTCTTGGCACACTTTGGGTCCATTAGTACCCCTAGATTCACGTATGAAAGCGTACGTAAACATTGTTGCTGACCAAGTGCATCTGTTCATGTTGACAGTTTATCCTCAGACAGATGGTTACTTCCAAGAGGATAATGCGCTGGTGCACAAAGCCCACTTCATTATGGGATGTTTCCTGGAACATGACAATGACTTTTCTTTGCTGCAGTGGCCCACTCAGTCCCCGGATCTCAATCTTATTGAACATCTTTGGAATGATCTGGAAAGGGCTAATCACTGCAGGCCTACACCTCCGTTGAATCTCCAGGAGTTGCGTAACACACTCATGTGTGCATGATACACAATACCTCCACGTTTTCAGCATCTTGTTGAAGTGATGCCTAGATGAATTCAGGCTGTTTTGAAAGCTAAAGGACGCTCAATACGCTACTAGGTAGCTGTACCTAATAAATTGGCCACACAGTGTATATACATACATATACATATTTAGACATGTATATGTATGTATTTCTATGTTAAAGCCCTTTGCAGGCCTTTTTTCTCTAACACCTGAGACATCATATCTTTGAGCCCTTTTTTAATTAAATTTTTACAAAAATATTTTTTTATTAAATGGTGTTATTATGTGTAACTGTACTTTTTAATGTATTTTTATGTATTTTGTGCACATTTTTATTCAACTGTAACAGTTATCCAGTGCTCTGAGGTTGCGCTAACCCAACGCACGTTAAATTCAATTGCGCTTGAGCAAACACATTTACTTTCAACTTGTAATACACGAGATACCTCTGATTAACGCAAACACACACAATGCACCCGATATTGCTTGCGCGCAAAAGCTAGCGCACCACTCGGAATATGGCCCTTTATGTCTTAATCCTAGATTTTTTCAGAGAGGCTTCTTCATAACTTGGATGTTGTAAGAGCTCTAAAGTATTATAAGGTTTTCAGACAAACTTCTGGTTTGTTTGTTCTCTTTGCAGATCCTTTCCAAGTCATTAAGGTTTCGAGGCTGACGTTTGGCAACTCAAACCTTCACAGATTTTCTATGGGATTAAGGTCTGGAGACTGGCTAGGCCACTCCAGGACCTTAATGTGCTTCTTCTTGAGCCACTCCTTTGTTGCCTTGGCCGTGTGTTTTAGGTCATTGTCATCCTGGAATACCCCTCCATGACCCGCTTTCAATGCCCTGGCTAAGGGAAGGAGGTTCTCACCCCAGATTTTACCGTACATGGCCCGTCCATCGTCCCTTTGATGCGGTGAAGTTGTCCTGTCCCCTTAGCAGAAAAACACCCCAAAGCATAATGTTTCCACCTCCATGTTTGACGGTGAGGATGGTGTTCTTGGGGTCATAGGCAGCATTCCTCCTCCTCCAAACATGGCGAGTTAAGTTGATGCCAAATAGCTCAATTTTGGTCTCATCTGACCACAACACTTTTACCCAGTTCTCCTCTACATCATTCAGATGTTCATTGGCAAACTTCAGATGGGCCTGTACATGTGCTTTCTTGAGCAGGGGGACCTTGCGGGTGCTGCAGGATTTCAGTCCTTCACTGTGTAGTATGTTACCAATTGTTTTCTTGGTGACTTTCTTGGTGGCTATGGTCCCAGCTGCCTTGAGATCATTGACAAACCTTTCCAGTATGAGATTAAAGTGACATTCAGTAAACTCTTGATTATCCGGAACTCAAGCAACTGGCATTCTCAAGCAACCGAAAAAAAAAAGTATACATGTTAGAGTATAAATGTGCTCTATAACAAACAAACAATCCAGATCTCTTAAAACAGCAGGAGCTGCGGTATATAGACCAATAGACAGGCACAGTGATTGATATCTCAGGAAATTTATCTGCTACACTAACCCTTGCACACACATTTACCAGACAAACGGATATAGGGACAGAAATAGACCGCAGCACTTAAGATTGAATCAGCTTGGCAATATCTAGCGTTATGATTCTGCATCGGAGCGGGCTATCTTGCAGTTTTAACTTCTTGGTATCCCTCGGTCATGTATCCCGGACCAGCGGTCACACTACCGCTGGCAAGGGAGAGCCCAATGGGAGGATCCACAAAGATGCTCAATCAAAAACAAATAACGGCTCAATCTCTTGCTGAAAACCATGCGTTTATTCAGCATAACATACAAGCGTATTTGTTTTCAGCAAGAGATTGAGCTGTTCTGGTAATTTGTTTTTGATTGAGCATCCTGTTGAAGTCCGCCTCATAGTTATGATATCTCCTGTCTAGTGTGCGCTTCTACCTCTCCGCAACTGGCTCCTGCCCATGTGATCCACAAATCACCAATGATTTAAAAGATTTGCCCCAATAGAAAAAACAAAGGTGCCCTGGCTCAAGGGATAATCATATTATACAAAATTGAAGAGAAAAAGTAAGCACTGCTTCAAAGTTCAAAAATACAGTACAGTATACAGTAAAACTAAAAAGTTTATTGATCCCTGGGTAAAATCATAAACAGAACTGGATACAGTACAGTAGTTTACATCTGACGGCTAGAACGCCATAATCTTAGATGCCACATCTACTGTATCTGATTCTATACTACAGTATCTTCCTCTTGTGGACCATACAAATTACTCTACAGTACACTGTATCTGCTTAGACACCTGCACCAAAATTTCCACTACCCACCCTATAAACAGTGCATTACTACTGTATCTAGATATTTTTTTTATTTTAGATTCAACATCTACTGTATTGTGCTCTCATCCAACCCAAAGTACAGTATGCCGAAACAGGTCCAAAGTAAGCGCAAACGCATAGTGCTTAACCTCAAGCAATCAATGGAAATATTCAAGAGGCTTGAGAAAGGTGAGAGTCGTGCAGTGCTCATGGAGGAATTTAATGTCGGTTTGTCAACTATCTATGACATTAATGCTCAGTCTCAGAAAATAAAGGTTTTGTTTTGTTAGTCGGAGAGTGACAAGGGTGTAGAGAAGCATCATACTCTTCATACACCGAGAATGGAAGTGTTTGACCAGACCCTGTATGAATGGTTTTTGCTGAAAAGGTCTGAGCATGGTTGTATTTCTGGACCCATGTTCCAGGAAGAAGCGAGAGAATTTCATAAGAAAATTAATATTGAAGGCAAGTATTCATTTTCAAGTGGCTGGCTTACCCGATTCAAGGTTCATCATGGCATCCGTAAGCTGGACTTGTCAGGTGAGCAGAAATCAGCTGATTGTGAAGCTGCAGCTTCATTTCCTGATGGGTTTAGCAAATTGGTTGCAGAAAATGGCCTGAACCCAGAGTAGATTTATAATGCAGATGAGACTGGTTTAAAGTGGAAGTGTCTGCCTAATTCTACTTTGGCTGGTGGTAGTGAGAAGGTAGCTCACGGGTTCAAGCTAAATAAAGAGCGTATCACTGTGCTCATTTGTGCAAATGCATTGAGAAATCATAAAATAAAGTTGTGTGTGATTGGTAAATTTGCTAAACCAAGGTGCTTTAAAGGCATAATTAACCTCCCTGTAGATTATCATGCACAAAGTAACAGTTGGATGAACGCAGAAATTAATAAAAAAAAGTGGTTTAATTCTTAGTTTGTTCCCAGTGTTAAAGAAAATTTATGAAACAAAGGAATACCAGAGGATAGTAAAGTTCTGTTGCTCCTAGATAACTGTTGCTCACATCCTCCTGCTGAAGAGCTTTTTAATGGCAGCCTTTTAGTATGTTATCTTCCAGCTAATGTTACAAGTCTGATCCAACCAATGGATTAAGGAGTGATTCAAAATGTAATAATATTTTACAGGCGTGACTTCATGCGGAAAATTACTAATTTTGATGGACAATTCTGGACTTTCAAAAAAAAAAAAAAAAAATATCAAAGATGCTATCTACACTGTCACTTGTGCTTGGGATTCTGTGAGAAGTGAAAGATTATGGAAATCTTGGAGAAAGTTGTGGCCAGCTGTGATGCCTGTAGGATGCTCCTCTGTCAACTTTGAAGGAGTTCCAAACAACAGTGCAGCTGCCAGTAGCCAAGTTTATGATGAAATGTGTGAGTTAGTTGATGATGCTAATGACAAAATTAATTTTTCTCGAGATGAACTTGACGACTGGCTTGTTGTGAATGAAGCTATTCCAGTAACTCATACACTAAATACAGAAGACATCATAGAAGCTGTTATGAATCATGGAAAAATGAATGTTGCAGAGGAGGAAGAGAGTGATGACGATGGGTGCGAGGTGGAAAACGTATCTTGGCAGAGAGCTACTGAAGCATTTGAAACTGTAATAGTTTTTGCAGAACAGCAGCCCTTCTTCACTTCTCACCATGTTATGCAGCTGCACATCATGCAAAACCTAACTTTACATGAGAGGCGTAGGGCCGAAAAAGCAAGCTGATATTCGTTCTTTTTTTTATAAAGCTGCATGCAAGTTTGCAAGTACAGCATCATCTACTGATGTAGATCCAAAACCATTTACATCCACATTAAAGTGAGGGTAAAGTTAACAACACTCGTTCACTTTATATTGTAGCCTTTTTTAAAATAGGGCTAGTTTCATTCATCATATTTTTTATATTGTATTATATAATGCTGTTTTTAACCTTTTACACAGCCGATGATGATAATCTTTACTCCGCTCGCCATTTTGTCAAATTGATTGACAGGCGAGTGATATTTGATCCTCCAATGCTCTTTTTCCCCTTAAGGGGTTCAACCCATTCTTTGCAACATCATGCGAATGCTAAGCGCATGTGTTAAACCCGTATTAGCATAATTTATTCTCCATGCTCGTTCATGAGACACGCATGCTCCGTAGATCTCATCTGTATGATTGATTTAGTGCAGATAACAATATTCTTTTAGAGCTGACTCTAAGTGGTATTAGAGTATCAGAAGAAGTGTAGAGTGGACAGCTTGTACATCTATGTTGGTAAGGATACACAAGCATAGGTGCAATCTGTGTGAGATGAAACAATGTCCAATGCTCAGTGAAGTAAGTTAGCGCTGTTGACTTATAGGGTAAATAGGAATCAGGTAGTACTGTCACTTTAGGGGACGTGATACTGTTACAGCAAGTTGATGGAAATTCAGACAGAGCTGTGAAGGAGTAGCAGCAGGAAAACTCTTACTGTAGTTGCTCCGCAGATAGTTAGTCTCACATGGAGGATGGTGACGTCACAGAGTGGGTGGAGTCAAACCCGCTGATTGGAGCAGGGCTTGTGTCCATTAAACAACAATACTGCTACAACCGGGTAATCTTGATGCTGAAATTCCCACAAGAAGCAGGTATGGGTGAGGAGGGGTAGCAGCCAAGGTTCCTTCCGAATGAAGAGTGATGTTGTGATATGTTACCAGTTGGTGCTTATGCGGTAACAGGTCCGTGAGAGCTGAGCTGCTGTAGGAAATTGGGGAGAAAGGTACAGAGTCTTTATGTCTGTATGGTATATGAGGATGGTAAATCCGTAAATGGGAAAACAACTTGCTGGTGTTACTGTTAGGCAATTTGCTAACAGATATCCAAAGTTTGACTCTCCCAAATAGCGTAGACAGACAGGACAAGGAAGGTGTAGCAAATAAGAATCTGACACAATGAATGAATATAGTAATTCATTGAATACTATGCTTCAAAGGGTATTGGCGCATGCGCAGTTCAAGTGATCATCGTGAACGCGCTTCTGAGCGACGTAGAGAGTGGGTGGGACCGCTCAAGAAGACAAACACAGGAGAACACGGAAGTATGGGTTGGGAGGAGTCGGCAAGTAGACGCTACATGATTTAAAATATAAATAGTATAAAAACTATAGGTGTAACATAAAAAAAAAGTTAGCGACTGCATTAATGTACTATTGGTAAATGCTTAGGTGTCTTCTATAACATTTAACTTTACCTTCACTTTAAGTTACATTCATCTTTACAGTATTTGTCTTAATTTGCTTTTATTTACTAAAAATGCATAATATAATCCAGCACTGTTAAACTGTGTTGCACAAAGTTAAGTTTATCTTTATTTGTCTTAATTTGCTTTTATTTACTTTAACAGGATTTTAAATAAAAATGCATAATAAAACTGTTACATTAAATTAAGATTGTCTTAATTTGCTTTTATTTACTGTATTTAAATATTAATATCAAGTAAATACAGTGTTTATAGTAAAGTATGGGTTATAGATCTAGTTAGGCCTATTTTTAATAGTAACTCTCAAGCAACCAGAAAATTATCCAGAATCTACCAATCCCCATGGGTGCCGGTTAATTGAGAGTTTACTGTAATAATATTCACCATTGATCTACTCATTCTTATGTTTCAATAAGTCAAATGCCATATTATTAATTATTTTTTTAAATTTTTTAAATAAATGTTACATCTGATATATTGACTGTAACATTTGTAAATTAAACATAGCTTTTGTTTAAGACATATTTAACACCTCAACATTCAAATGCTAATTTACATTTTTCAAATGCATGTTTTTCAAATCAAATGTTACATTTGATATTCAAATGTTACTTTTGATGTAATGAAATATAACACCTGCTTATAAGAATAAATCTCAAGTTGTTCAGCAAATATTCTATATTAGTTTAGAATTTGGCAAACATTTGTAGTTTTAGCATATGTGCCCAGACATTTGCCTATTCCTAAAATTAAATCAGGCAGAAAGACGCAACAAATGTTTGGTGGGGGTGAGGTTGGATGGAATTTGGATGATTTATTATAATATAGATGTACAAGATTGTTTTTGTGTTAAACTTTCCTGACTAAGATAAAGAGTACAATTTAAAAAAAACAACAACACATTTTTTAAATTTATTTTCTACCTCCTTCTCCTTTGTTAAAATGTATCTCCTTCCCATGAGCACCTGCTGAGGTTGACTCAGGAGCGTGCACATATTTTGAGCACTAAATTACATCAGTGTTTGTAGTTTATTTTTGTTTACTAATCTTTATAAGAAATGATAAAGATTTTGTTTAACAACTGATCCGTTTTTTTTCAGTTTACAATCTTTATTGCATATGTTTTAAATACAGATGTACAAAATAGGTTGAATTTTCAGTATACATTTGCTGTACATACAGGCAAGTTTGTTAACTGAAAGCACCTGTAACTTGTAATGTGTTCATTTTAATAGTGTGAATCCTTCAATCTTAGTTATTGATTCTATGTGGATCCCAATTTTTTTAGCAGCCAAAACAGCAAAATATTCATAACTAAACATTTCAAGCACAGCTACAATCAACTTCCTTAGTCATAGCGTGGAGCATAGACCTTGCAAAGCAGCAGTTAGCTCCGGACTCACTGCAGCTTTGCGAGGTCTACGCTCCATGCTATTACTAAGGAAATGAAATATGGCAGTGGCAGCTGTGCTTGAAATGCTCCTTGCGGTAATAAGTCAGTCATCAGCCCAAGACAACAGTGTTTGAAGCAATCTGTCCCTGGGATGTCCAAGTGAGCAATACACTACCTACCTCAAGTCTGATCCGAATCAGGAGCTTCATTTAAGGCACTCTGACTTCCTGCTTCTTTGGTCCAATCAGGCTAGCTACAAAGCTTAGCAAAGTACCTGCAACGTCGGCCACTCTACTCCTCACACCACCGGCTCTTCCTGTCATTAGAGAAGCCCGTGCGCAATAGTTTTAAAGCGTAAACCGAATCAGGAGCTTTGTTTAAAGGTATGCTGACTTCCTGCTTCTTCGGTCCAATCAGGCTAGCAGCAGCAAAGCAGCTGCAATAGTGGCCACTCTACTCCCCACACCACCGGCTCTTCCTGTCTTTAGAGAAGCCTGCGCGCAATAGTTACAGCCTGTGCACGGGAAAACACGTGAAAAATTGTTATTTTGCACACAATCTCTAGAAAAATGCCACCCCCCAAAATCTGTCGTCTAGGCACCGGCCTTGTTGGCCTATGCAATAAGAAACCTCTGAGTGGAGCGCAAATGTTTTAACCCGAGCGATAAGGGGTTTATTGCAGTTGCTTGCACTCGTCGGACTTATCGCTCATATTATGAGTTGAAAGTAAATGTGATCGCTTGAGCGCAATCATGATTCATGCTAGAATGATTGACGTGACTTCAGAGCTCTGGTTAACTGTTTTTTAAACTAAAAAGTTGCACAAAACACATAAAAAATACATTATAAAGTATAGTTATAATAACACTATCTAATAAAAATTATTACAAAAAAATATTGCACACAAAAGTTATAAGGGCTCAAAGATATGAGGTGTCAGTTTTTAGAAAAACAAAAGGCAGGCTTTAACATAGTGATGCATACATATACATGTCTAAAGATAGATATGAATGTGTATTTACAGACATATATACACATATAAACACATAAATACATATGTACACATATATAGACATACGTGCATTGGAGCCCTTTGCAGTTAAGTAGATGAAAGCATGTAAAAGCATATTTATGCAATATTCATATTTAATAAAACATTTAACTATGTGTTTACTGTAAATATTTCATATTCTGGTGTTCTGCACATAGTAGAATATGTTCTATGTATTTATAAATAGTGATGTCACAAACCTAAAATTTTCCGTTTTCGCGAACGGCAAACACGAACTTCCGCAAAAGTTCGCGAACCGGGCGAAACCGCCATAGACTTCAATACGCAGGTGAATTTTAAAACCCACAGGGACTCTTTCTGGCCACAAAGTGATGGAAAAGTTGTTTCAAGGGGACTAACACCTGGACTGTGGTATGCCGGAGGGGGATCCATGGCAAACTCCCATGGAAAATTACATAGTTGATGCAGAATCTGGTTTTAATCCATAAAGGGCATAAATCACCTAACATTCCTAAATTGTTTGGAATAACGTGCTTTAAAACATCAGGTATGATGTTGTATCGTTCAGGTAGTGTAAGGGTTTTTTTTTTTAAATGTACACTACTGTTTTAGCAGATATGACTTGCACTGGTGTGACACTGTGCCCTGGCAGGACCTGGAACGCACACTTTTAAGGGAAACTGACTGTTATTATTTCACAGTAGAAAAAGGGTTTTTTTTTTTTTTAAATGTATGTACACTACTGTTTTAGTAGATATGACTTGCACTGGTGTGACACTGTGCCCTGGCAGGACCTGGAGCGCACACGTGTGAGGGAAACTGACTGCTATTATTTCACAATAAAATTATTTTTTTTTTTTAAATTGTATGTACACTACTGTTTTAGCAGATATGACTTGCACTGGTGTGACACTGTGCCCTGGCAGGACCTGGAGCGCACACGTATGAGGGAAACTGACTGCTATTATTTCACAGTAAAAAAAGTTTTTTTTTTTTTTTAAATGTATGTAAACTACTGTTTTAGTAGATATGACTTGCTCTGGTGTGACACTGTGCCCTGGCAGGACCTGGAGCGCACACGTGTGAGGGAAACTGACTGCTATTATTTCCCAATAAAAAAGGTTTTTTTTTTTAAATGTATGTACACTACTGTTTTAGCAGCTTTGACTTGCACTGGTGTGACACTGTGCCCTGGCAGGACCTGGAACGCACACTTTTAAGGGAAACTGACTGCTATTATTTCACAGTAGAAAAAGTTTTTTTTTTTTTTTAAATGTATGTACACTACTGTTTTAGTAGATATGACTTGCACTGGTGTGACACTGTGCCCTGGCAGGACCTGGAGCGCACACGTGTGAGGGAAACTGACTGCTATTATTTCACAATAAAATTTTTTTTTTTTTTTAATTGTATGTACACTACTGTTTTAGCAGATATGACTTGCACTGGTGTGACACTGTGCCCTGGCAGGACCTGGAGCGCACACGTATGAGGGAAACTGACTGCTATTATTTCACAGTAAAAAAAGTTTTTTGTTTTTTTTTAAATGTATGTAAACTACTGTTTTAGTAGATATGACTTGCTCTGGTGTGACACTGTGCCCTGGCAGGACCTGGAGCGCACACGTGTAAGGGAAACTGACTGCTATTATTTCCCAATAAAAAAGGGTTGTTTTTTTTAAATGTATGTACACTACTGTTTTAGCAGATTTGACTTGCACTGGTGTGACACTGTGCCCTGGCAGGACCTGGAACGCACACTTTTAAGGGAAACTGACTGCTATTATTTCACAGTAGAAAAAGTTTTTTTTTTTTTAAAATGTATGTACACTACTGTTTTAGTAGATATGACTTGCACTGGTGTGACACTGTGCCCTGGCAGGACCTGGAGCGCACACGTGTGAGGGAAACTGACTGCTATTATTTCACAATAAAAAAGTTTTTTTTTTTAAATTTATGTACACTACTGTTTTAGCAGATATGACTTGCACTGGTGTGACACTGTGCCCTGGCAGGACCTGGAGCGCACACGTGTGAGGGAAACTGACTGCTATTATTTCACAATAAAAAAGTTTTTTTTTTTTTTTAAATGTATGTACACTACTGTTTTAGCAAATATGACTTGCACTGGTGTGACACTGTGCCCTGGCAGGACCTGGAGCGCACACGTGTGAGGGAAACTGACTGCTATTATTTCACAATAAAAAAGTTTTTTTTTTTAAATTTATGTACACTACTGTTTTAGAAGATATGACTTGCACTGGTGTGACACTGTGCCCTGGCAGGACCTGGAACGCACACGTGTGAAGGAAACTGACTGCTATTATTTCACAGTAAAAAAAGTTTTTTGTTTTTTTAAATGTACACTACTGTTTTAGCAGATATGACTTGCACTGGTGTCACACTGTGCCCTGGCAGGATCTGAAACGCACACGTGTGAAGGAAACTGACTGCTATTATTTCAAATTAAAAAAAGTTTTTTTTTTTTTAAATGTACACTACTGTTTAGCAGATATGACTTGCACTTGTGTCACACTGTGCCCTGGCAGGACCTCAAACGCACACGTGTGAAGGAAAATGACTGCTATTATTTCAAATTAAAAAAAGTCTTTTGTTTTTTTTAAATGTACACTACTGTTACACCAGATATGAGTGGTGGCACTGGGCAAGTGGGCACAGTATAGGCTGTGAGCCTGAGCTGGCAGGCAGGCTGCAATTAGATTACACAGGGAAAAAAAAAAAAAAAGCAGACTGATGTTCTAGCCCTAAAAAGGGCTTTTTGGGGTGCTGTCCTTACAGCAGAGATCAGATGAGTCCTTCAGGACTGTAGTGGACACTGAATACACTAGCCTAGCTATCGATTTCCCTATTAAATCAGCAGCAGCTATAGTGTCCCTCCTCTCACTAAGAATGCAGGCTCCGAATTAATCTAAAATGGATGCTGTCCAGGAGGTGGGAGGGTCTGGTGCTGATTGGCTGGAATGTGTCTTGTGACTGTGAGCTACAGGGTCAAAGTTTACTCAATGATGACGAATAGGGGGCGGATCGAACATCACATATGTTCGCCGTCCGCTGCGAACGCGAACATGCTATGTTCGCTGCGAACTATTCGCGGCAGAACTGTTCGCGACATCACTATTTATAAACAGATGTATATATATATATATATATATATATATATATATATATTGAGGCCTATCTGTCACGTTGTCAACCAAAAATACCCCGGAATTCCGCATCGTAATTGTTGCAAGATTGATCCGACCTAGTTATCAAAGCCTACAGACCGGCAAATGTTGAAATTCATGATGTAACATACGAACCGGCGATCTCAATCTGACGCAGATCAATGCTTACGCCATTACAGATGTTCCGAATACACATTCAGCTCTATTTGACACTTTTTTTCCAGTTATCAGACTTTTAACAGGTACACTTGTGTCTTTTCTGACCCAGCGTACCTGGTTTTCAATCCGCCACCCTAGAGGCCGCGGATTCCATAGAAATCAATGGGAGTCTGAAAGCAGCGAAAGCTTATGTTCGATGCTGCTAAACAAAGAAATATAACCCATTGATTTATATGGTAGAAAACAAGTAACGTTTACACCTAACACCCTAAAATAAACCCAGAGTCTAAACAACCCTAATCTGCCGCCCCGACATCGCCGCAACCTAAATAAAATGTATTAACCCCTATTCCGACACTCCCCAACCCTGCCGCAACATAAATAAACTTATTAACCCCTATCCCGCCACTCCCCGACCCCGCGGCAACCTAAATAAACTTATTAACCACTATTCCGCCGCTCCCCGACCCCACCGCAACCTAAATAAACTTAACAACCCCTAAACATATTCCTACATCACCACCACTAACTAAATCTATTAACCCCTAAACCGTCAGCCCCCCACATTGCCATCGCTGCCATAAACTGGAACTTCAATGCATTCCTATTAGCTGAAAGATTTCAATCAGCCAATAGGATTAGAGCTGTTCAAATCCTATTGGCTGTTCAAATCAGCCATTAGGATTGAGCTCTCATCCTATTGGTTGGTTGGGTGGTGGGTTTAACTGTTGGGGGGGTGTTTGTATTTTTTTTTACAGGTAAAAGAGCTGATATCTTTGGGGCAAAGCCCCACAAAAGGCCCTTTTAAGGGCCATTGGTAGTTTATTGTAGGCTAGGTTTTTTTTTATTTTGGGGGGCTTTTTATTTTGATAGTTTATTTAATTGGTATTTTAATTGAATTGTAGTATAATAATTAGGGTAGGTTAATTAATAGTTTAAAATAGTTTATTTTAATTCTACAGGTAAGTTTTAATTTATATTAAGATAGGGATGTTGAAATTTTAATTTAAAGTTAGGGGGTTGTTAGGTTTAGGGGTTAATAGCTTAATTTAGTTTTTTGGCAATATGGGGGGCTGACGGTTTAGGGGTTAATAGGTTTAGTTAGTGG
This sequence comes from Bombina bombina, assembly GCF_027579735.1. Lineage (NCBI taxonomy): Eukaryota > Metazoa > Chordata > Amphibia > Anura > Bombinatoridae > Bombina > Bombina bombina. The sequence goes on along the minus strand of NC_069499.1, from coordinate 240,978,368 downwards.
TAGTGATGTTGGAAGCCAGAGGTTTAGGGGTTAATACGTTTATATTTAGTGGCGGCGGTGTCGGGGAATGGCGGAATAGGGGTTAATAACTTTATTTAGGTTGCGGCGATGTCGGGGAGCAACGGGATAGGGGTTAATAACTTTTTTTAAGTTGCGGCGATGTCGGGGAGCGGCGGGATAGGGGTTAATAACTTTATTTAGGTTGAGGTGATGTCGGGGAGCGGCAGGATAGGGGTTAAACATTTTAGTATAGTGGCAGCGTTTAGTGACAGGGTATAAATAAAGTTTGGAAAAAGCCGAATAGACGCAAGAGTGATGACTGCTAGTTAACAACAGTCCAATGCTCATCACCCCATACTTGGTGCACGTCTTTTTGATGGCTTTTTTCATAAATAAGGAGAGCATATTAAGATACGCGGCCTTGATGTTAGGCGATGTTAGGCGAGCGTATTGATCCTGTCGAATGCAACATAGTTGACAGCTTGATACATATCCCCCATTGTACCAAAAAAACCATCAAATATATGTAGAAACATTTATTTAAGAATAGAACATATTCTTCTATGTGAAGAACATTGGAATGTGAAATATTCCTATTTTCATGTCAGGTTAGTGCACATGAGAATATGCAATCGGGTTTGTGCGAGAATGGGAAGTTAGTTTTTTTCCACTTTTTTCTCCATTAACATCTATGGGGGATAACGTGAACGCACATGCGATATTGTAAGTTTGACTTTTTTATGTGAAGAACATTGGAATGCAAAATATTCAAAACTCGCTTCTTTTTTCTTTTTTTTTATTCAGCATGCTCCATTGAAGTATATGAGGAGAAGAGGTGATGATATCCAAGTCGTGAAGTTAGCATGCATCGGGTTTCAATTGTACCCTAACTTTTTTACTTTCAACTTATAAAATGTACGCTAACCTGCCCTTGTTCAAAGATGTCTTGTTCAATATGGCTGTTGTGGTTTTTCAACGATGTTAGTTAAAATGTTAGACATAAAGGACCTGATAATCAAATGTTTGAGCATTATATTGTGTTTCTCCTTTACACCCAGTACCCTGTATATAAACAGCTCTCAAGATTAAATTTACCTCAGTACTGGCGAGACTTCTTGAAATATCTTGCCAGACCTAACTCCATATGCTCTCAGAGAAATTAGCTCAGATTCAACAAACAATAACAAGGGAAGGTGGTAAAATGTATATTAGAAGTAAATTAGTTTTTTTATTTTACACTATCTGAATTATGAATGTTTAGGTACCATGTCCCTTTAATGATTCAAGTTCTGTTCAATACAACTATATAGTAGTGAAATCCACTGTTTAATGCACCTTAGTTTATTAATTAATGGGACACCTTGAGATTTTAATATAAAATGTATATTTTGTGCAATATAATTTTAAATAAAATTGCAATATAGTTTCATTATTTGTTTTGCTGCCTTTTCATGTTATTAATCTATTAAAATGTTGGATTTTCTAATTCTGAGAACCTGAAATGCACCCTGTTGATTTATCAAGGCTAACCCTGCAAAGCAATGCACATGAGACTGGCTAGCCTTGTTATTTCCATATATGGCAAATAGTGGGCGGAGTTTGATTAATGATGTTAATTTGTTATAAATTATTCAGACTTGGCTGATGTTAACAGAAATGAATTGTAATAACAAGGTAATTTGTAATAGAAAGTTAATACTTTTCCTGTCTGCAAATGCAGGAATATATTTGTTTGTATGGATGAAAGTGCTGCCAGAGCATTGTGGTTCTGTTTTCTAACAAGAAAAACAAATCATGTTTGCTTTATTTACCAGTCAGCAGGAGATAGCACAACAGTATAGAAATAGCCATATCTTTGTATAAATGATTCAGCCAATGTACATAGTGCAAAGATTCTGCATATCTGTACTCAGAAACAATATATGGGGGAGAGCAGCATCTTGTGTAATTAAATTCAGCTCCTGGGATTCCGCTGCAAGTCCTTATTAACCTCTTTGTACATTCCTGGCGCTGATTTCTAACCCTATTTTGTACCTGTCTATTTCTTATTAGGAAATACTGAGTAACAGAATGTTTAAAGGGATATGAAGCCCAAAACTTTTTTCCATTAGTGCAATGTAATTTTGCGGCTCAACAAATAATGGATAATAATAATATAGCATGATTCAGATAAAGCATATCATTTTAAATAACTTTCTACTTTACTTCTATTCAAATTAGCTTTATTCTCTCTGTATCCTTTGTTGAAGGAGTAATGAACTCCTGGGGGTAGTTGAACACATCAGGTAAGCTAATGACAAGAGGCATATATGTGTGCAGCAACCAATCAGCAGCAAGCCCCAGGAAGTGCATTGCATGCTTTGGACTAGATTACTAGCGGAGTGGAGCGCATATTACAAGTTGAAAGTAAAAAGTTTTCGCACAAAAGGCCGAACTTCGAATATCTCAAACACATTAACGTATTCCCCCATAGACTTCAATGGAGCGCAAAAAGAGTGGGGAAAAATGTAACATCCTACTCGTACGCAAACCAGATCACATTTTACCAAAGTACACAAACCTGACATGAAATATTAATGTTTCACATTCCATTGTTCTTCACATAGCAGAATATGTTCTATTTATTCATAAATATATATAATGTGTTTTCTCTCTATCTATCTATCTATCTATCTATCTATCTATCTATCTAAACACACAGAGAACAACCAGCTCAATAACTTGTTAGCTTGTTCTTTGACGATTTATCACCTGGTTATGTATAAATGTTTTAGAGGAAAGTTATTCTAGGATATACCACTAATTGAATTATGGGCAAGTATATAAGCTTTGCAAATATTGGGGTGTAGAAGCTTGATACAGCATTTTATTGTGTGGTAGTATATGCTGTAGAATGGGGCACTGTCACGTTGGTATGGGTTGGGTGTTCGAAATACTGATAGAGATAATGTCTCATGTCCTATTGGTAGATATATTGTATATATATATCTAAATATAAATATATATATGGAGTGCCTGGTTTACTATACAGCGTGTATATATATCTATTTAAAAATACTTAGCAAATATTCTCCTATTAAACATAAACCACCGATAGCCCAACACAAACACCCACCAAACACTACTTTAACCACCAATACCCCCTAACCTATTAACCTCTATATGGCCACAACCCCCGATGCAATAAGTCCCCATACCTTTTAACCCTCCACAACTTAAAGGTAGGTCAGGATCTATCAGTATATGTCTAAGTGCTGGACTGGCAGACTCCCTCTGAGCCAGTAGTGATATATAATAAAAATATAAAAAATGTTTACTCTGCACCTCAATTTATATTTATATAATATTTGTGCCTATGTTAAACGAACATCAGTTTTGCCTGTAAGCACGTTTTCTTATGCTTCACACTAATGTATGGGCACCCTGTATCATAGCTTTAAAAGGGACATTAAACACTAAATAAATGTTAGATAGAATGATGCATTCAAAGAAAAGATAAGTCTGAGAATAACATGTAGTTTGTAGTTTCATTAGCTGTTTAAATATTGACAAAATAAGTATAAAGTTTTAGGCTCTAAAAAATAATGGGAGATGCCATGTTGTAACTTAGGTTACCTTCTCTGCTGTAGCCAATTAGGAACAGTTCTAAATAGGTCACAAGAGTGTGCAGCCAATGGATGTGTGGAATATAAAAGGAACTGAAAAGCTCACAATTTCAGAATGGAATTACAGGAAAAGGGGACAAAATTAATAAGGAAAGCATATTGCAGAGTTAATATATATATATATATATATATATATATATATTTATATACTGTATATTCGAATTATCATTTTTTATTACCATCTCAAAGCATTTAATGTCTCTTTAAGAATGTTAGCAAATACTTGTCGATTTGGCAAATAAGCAAATAAGCTCTAACTACTCCTTGAGATCAATTTATTAACAGCCTATTAATAGCAGAAACTACCAAAGATGCAGACATTCTACGAGACACCCAGCGCTACGGAATTTGGCGGCACTATACAAATAAATGATAATAATAATTAAGGTATAAATAGAAACCTTTCATAAGGAAGAAAAATAAAACCTTCAACAAAATAAAAAAAATACAATCCCCTTTCAAAATTGTTTATTTTTACATACATACTAAAATTTAAAATGAAATGCAAGTCAATAAGAGGACCTAGAGAACTTTTCACTCTGGCAAGGACTCTCCATCTTCCCTAACAGAGCAGAGACAAACCAATAAATGGACATTCAAATTCTAGGATGAAAGGTGAACTCCTGTATTACTATCCAAACTATAAGGGACTCGACAAACAAGCAATGATATCTTTGTAATTCATGACGTCCTTTAAACACGTCTTATTTCATGTACTTTGTAACTTGAATTACCTAATAAAACTTGCATTTAAAAAAAAATGCAATCCCTTAAAGAGTGTTTTGTAACTGTTCTGAAAACACTTCACATAATGCTAAAGCTGTAGATTATAAGGAACAGTAAATACCTTAAGCTTTTTATATAAAATGTTTAGTTACGCATAATGAAACAACTTGGCAATACATTTTAACTCTTTAATGACAACCGACATACCTTGTACGTCAGCTGTTGTTTTTATTCAAAGGGGTTAAATAACACAGATCTCAATGCTCTCAGGGCTCATAACCTCTTAAAGGGATATTAACCATACTTTTTTTCTTTCTTGAATCAGATGGAGCATGCAATTTTAAATGTAGCCACCTATTAGCCACCCAGGGTACTGAACCAAAAATGGGATACCTCACAATGTGGTGACTCTGGCATACCAAGTCTGATTTAGCCCATTGGGAACTTACGTGAAGGCCTTCACTAGGGCTCTCACCTCCCCCACCCCCGGCCACTCGGGTTAGAGTGGCTATTGATCCACTGAAAAAAAAAAGAGTCCACTCTAACTATACTTCTTCATTTTATCATGGAGGAGGACCACAGATCACAGATACAAGCACTTCTTTTAAAATTAGATCTGCAGATGCGAAGCAATTTTAACGAACTCACACATATTCTAAGAGATCCATTTGTTCAAGGAGACTTCAGTACACCCAAGATGACGGAGAGAGGGAATGGTCTCTTACAGTAAACGGTACCACAAACCGCTGCAAATATCCCTCATCACAGAGCAGCTAAAAATCAGAGCTATCTGATACAGCCTGAAAAGATCAAAGTGGAACTGAACTTCATCTTATCTAAATTAGAACCAGAAATCTTTACAGCACAGCTATATATGGCGTCACAATGCAAAGTCCTCACATAGAATCATCCATTGCCTACTCATCTTACTTGACCTCTCTGTTGCATTTGACACTGTTGACCATCCCCTTCTCCTACGGACTCTCAGCTCTCTTGGGCTCTGTGACACTGCCCTCTCCTGGATTCACACTTATCTCTCTAACAGATCCTTCTCAGTATCTTTAGCTGGTGACTCCTCCTCTCCATTGCCTCTGTTGGAGTACCTCAAGGCTCTGTCCTGGGTCCTCTACTCTTCTCTGCTCACACTTCTTCACTGGGTAAACTTCAACTACCACCTCTATGCTGATGATACCCAGATCTACCTTTCCACCCCTGCACTCTTTCCTTCTGTCAATTCTCACATCAGCGACAGCTTATCTGGCATTTGCCTCTTGGATGGCCTCTCACCACCTAAAAATAAACATGTCCAAGACTGAACTACTTCTAATACCCCCTCTAACACTACTACAGTTTCTAATTTTTCCATCACTGTTGGCGGCACTATCTCCCCATCACCCCAAGTCCGCTGCCTCGGATTCACACTTGACTCAAATATGTCTTTTATTTCCCACATCCAATTGCTTTCTTCATCCTGCCGCAACCAACTACGCAATATTTTCAAAATTTGTCTGTTTCTGAGTGATGAAACTACTAAACTGCTAATCCACTCCATGGTAATTTCCTGACTTGACTACTGTAATAACTTATTAACTGGCCTCCCTCTCTCCCGCCTCTCTCCCCCTTCAATCCATTCTAAATGCATCTGCCAGGCTAATCCACCTTTCTCGACGCTCTGTTTCTGCTGCACCTCTCTGTGAGTCCCTTCACTGGCTCCCCATTCACAGCAGAATTAAATTCAAAATTCTCACCCTGACCTACAAAGCCCTCACCAATGCTACCCCACCCCACCTGTCCTCACTCATCAACAAATATACTCCAGCCCATCCCCAAAGATCCAACAATGATCTGCTATTGCGTCCTCTACCATCACCTCCTCTCATGCTAGACTACAGGACTTCTCTTGTGCGGCACCAACCCTCTGGAACGCACTTCCTCGAGCTGTCAAGCTCTCCCCTAACCTCTCCGCCTTTAAACGTTCCCTAAAGACTTTTTTGTTCAGGGAAGCTTATCACACGAATCATTAATAAATGAACTTCACTTACCTAACAGTTGCCCTCATCTATCTCCTCACTAATGTCATTCTCACCTTTGCAGTCCCCACCTTCTGATTCCCATCCTCCTACCCATCTAGATTGTAAGTTCCCATGGGAATAGGGCCCTCAAATCCCCCTGTATTTGTCTGTAAAATGTTGTCTTTTGTAAGATGAAAGAAACAAGAGAGCCTGTGTGTACCAGTAGATAACCAAATGATAATTTTCAAAGAGCCCTAATTAGGGTACTCACATTTGCAAAGAGCACTCAGACAGTGCTATTGGAAACAGGCTGGATGTTTGACAGCAACCCAGCTCACTGATTGCAGAAACAAACTGACATCAAATCTGGAGAAGATAAGACAAAACAGGGCGCCTGTGTGTACCAGTAATAAACCAAAAAGATATCAGTGTAGATTCTCATTCAGTATACTCACATTTGTGAAGAGCACTCAGGCAGTGCTATTAGGCACAAGCTGGATATTTAGCAGCAAACCAGCTTACTGATATGATGGTAACACAGGCACTGGAACACAGGGACACAGGAACACAGGTACTCCAAAATATATAGAAGAGTCTCAAAGGATAGAGACTATAAACTAAAACTGCAGAATAGACTGCAACAAATGCAGCCTATAACTCCCTAAGGATTTTTATTAATTTAGTTTTAGATGCATTAGAAACATTCTTACTGTAAACCTGTCTCAATGTAAAGACAAATGGATCACTCATAAACTCTAAATGTAACATAAAATTACTGAACAAAATTAACAGTGACTAACCAATCTGTGTAAGGATAGGGGTGTGTCATGTATGTGCTAAAATCATTGGATTATAGCAGTTAATATTAACCCTAAGAAACTAAATACAACTCACCAGCAGTGAACGCTATATTGTATTAGAATAACGTTGTGTTCACACAAATACCACCTTGATAAGGGATACTAGCACTTAATATCAAATATTAATTTTTATAAATAAATATATTATTGGTGTCAGGATGGGCAGATTAAGGAAGCCATACAAGTGTGTACATATACCAGTGGGGAAATATAGTGACCCAAATCTCACAATTGAGATCTCTTATTAATAAGTGCTATGGTCTCAACTGAATTTTGAAACTGCAAAACATAGACACCTGCGTATACACACATATGTACACACACACATATGCGCCTATATGTACACATGTGTATACACACGCACCTGTGAGCAAACACACATGTATATACGTAAATCAGCACATCAGTCTGATGTGTCCGTGTATATACCTAACTTAACTAAATCAAATAATAATAGTGCCTAAAAATCGGGGGAGAGTGAAACAACAACCAATATACATGAAGATGCACATACATCAATCGTAAATCAATACATCAGTATGATGTGTCCGTGTATATACCCAGCCTGACTAAAATCAGATAATAATAAGTTATAACTAATTACTTAAAAAGGTGAAAAAATTGAAACAACAACCCATATACATAAAGATGTGCATACATACACCAAAAATATATAATATAATAAGCACCTCATATATCTATATTCTATTATGGAAAATTCCAAAAGTGTTTGTGTGTGTGTGTGGGGGGGATTAAATTTTTGTTTACAATGTTTTTTAAAAAGAGTTTTGTTAAAAGATGGGGATGAAACATACACAATCATACTCCAGTGTATATGTGAGTAGATATGTTAAAATACATAGAGTCAGAGTTAATTAAAATACAGCAGAGTCAATAACTTCATTTAGACCTGTGGGATACAGGGATTGGAGTTTGTATATCCAGAATGTTTCTCTGTCTGAGTTTAGTGTACCTATTATACGTGGATGAAGATGGGATATGTTCAATTGGTGTAATATTGAAACTACAAGGTTCTCCATAATGAGTCTGCACATGATATCTGGGTACACTATGGAGAAGAGATTTTTTCTTAATATTACGTAAATGTTCGCTCTATCTCTTGCAAATTTTTCGGGTTTTGCGACCCGAATATTGAAGGTCACATTTACAAGACAGAACATAAACCACAAATGCTGTATTACATGTGTTTCTACTCTCAATCTTGAACGTTTCTCCTGTGGTGGTTGCAGTTATAGTAGTCGCCCTATTATTGGCATATTTACACATAGAATACCGTGGGTGTCTGTAATTATAAATTCCAGGGGACGAAGTCTGCAATGTCTTCTTAACACCCAATCTTTTGGACATCATAACCTTGCTAGGTGCAAGTTTTTGTTTAAAAGTGGGAGCTCTCCTGAAAGTTAATAAAGTTACCACAGGAGAAAAGTTCAAGATTGAGAGTAGAAACACATGTAATACAGCTTTTGTGGTTTATGTTCTGTCTTGTAAATGTGACCTTCAATATTCGGGTCGCACGACCCGAAAAATTTGCAGGAGATGGAGCGAACATTTACGTAATATTAAGAAAAAATCTCTTCTCCATAGTGTACCCAGATATCATGTGCAGACTCATTATGGAGAACCTTGTAGTTTCAATATTACACCAATTGAACATATCCCGTCTTCATCCACGTATAATAGGTACACTAAACTCAGACAGAGAGAAACATTCTGGATATACAAATTCCAATCCCTGTATCCCACAGGTCTAAATGAAGTTATTGACTCTGCTGTATTTTAATTAACTCTGACTCTATGTATTTTAACATAGGTACTCACATGTACACTGGAGTATGATTGTGTATGTTTCATCCCCATCTTTTAACAAAACTCTTTTTTAATTTTTTTTTTTTTAAATCCCCCCCTCCCCTACTTTTCCATAATAGAATATAGATATATGAGGTGCTTATTATATTATATATTTTTGGTGTATGTATGCACATCTTTATGTATATGGGTTGTTGTTTCAATTTTTTCACCTTTTTAAGTTATTAGTTATTATTATCTGATTTAAGTCAGGCTAGGTATATACACGGACACATCATACTGATGTATTTATTTACGATTGATGTATGTGCATCTTCATGTATATGGGTTGTTGTTTCAATCTCCCATGATTTTTAGGCACTATTATTATTTGATTTAGTTAAGTTAGGTATATACACGGACACATCAGACTGATGTGCTGATTTACGTATATATGTGTGTTTGCTCACAGGTGCGTGTGTATACACATGTGTACATATAGGCGCATATGTGTGTGTGTACATATGTGTGTATACGAAGGTGTCTATGTTTTGCAGTTTCAAAATTCAGTTGAGACCATAGCACTTATTAATAAGAGATCTCAATTGTGAGATTTGGGTCACTATCGCCTAGATTTAGAGTTCTGCGTTAGCCGTCAAAAGCAGCGTTAAGGGGTCCTAATGCTGCTTTTGGCCACCCACTGGTATTTAGAGTCAGCCAGGAAAGGGTCTAACGGTCATTTTCAAGCCGTGACTTTTCCATACCGCAGATCCCCTTACGCCAATTGTGTATCCTATCTTTTCAATGGGATCTTCCTAACGCCGGTATTTAGAGACTTGGCTGAAGTGAGTGGTAGAGCCTCTACCGACAAGACTCCAGCCGCAGAAAAAAGTCAGTAGTTAAGAGCTTTATGGGCTAACGCCGCTACTCTAATAAATGTATTAACCCCTAAAGCTAAGTCTAACCCTAACCCTAACACCCTCCTAAGTTAAATATAATTTATTTTTTATTTTTTTTTTAATTTATAATTTTTATTGAGGTCAAAATCATAATAATACATACATGCGATATAGCAAGAGTTACATGAATACAGAAATAAAAAATTATATCATGCAAGTTGTTGAAAATATACCGTTGTATCTGTAACATCACATACAAATGGAAATATGTGTGAAAGAAACTTAACCTCTCATTTTTGCATTATTCTCTTTTTTTTACTTTGAAACATTCTGAATATATATAACTTATTTAAAATGTAAGAAGCATGAAAAGAACAAATAAAAAGTGAACTATAGTACAAGTCTTACATGCATAACAATACAGAATACAGTTCTCAATTACTCGAAGCCTTGTAAGAAACCTCTGCATATGAATTAATGTAGGTTTAAGAATAGTTGTGGTGCTTTCTAGGGAAACCATACTCTGTGAGTCTGAGTAAAAATTAAAAGTACTCCGAAGCATATATAGTAGGGGGGGTTAGTATCCGGGATATTGGCCCCCTAGGAAAACTGTGAGATAACCCAGTGGTTATGAAGGTGTTCTTCAGGGCATTATGGCTCAAGTATAGAGAGGTGACTGTCAAATAACAAGTTAACAGGCTTTTCAATAGGTATAATAAACATTGGCAGAAGTCCGGACAGGAGTTTAGTAGGGGCTCCTTAATTTTGTAAGCCCTGACATAGAATGAATTATAGATGCAATAAATACACCATACATGCGAACAGAGATGGTAGGGCTGAACTTTTCACTACTATCTGTATGACATTTTCCATATGTGTAGCCACATTACTACGATGCATAATAAAAAGGAAAAAGACAAACAAGCTGCATGTGTAGAAGTAATTAATAGTACCGACATCTGTATAGCTATAGCTTATCAGGTAGAGAGCTTAAATTTCTTTGTTCCCCAGATACTGGTGCCTGTCAGTGTAACTGGATGATTTAACTATCTCTATCAGGTAGCTGAGGGGAGAGTAAGATTGGTAATCATATGCATATCATTTGCAGTGCAAATAATTAGTATTATGGGATATATTCCCTAATTTATAACTAATGATGGAGCCACCATATTACACTTCCGTACTATTGTAATAATCATATGTAGGCCAATGCATAGTTCTAAACCTCTGGTATCAGGCAGGGTTCATATAACGTGAAAAAATAGTTTGCAGATTAACCCAATTTAACTATCTACTGTATTACATTATGTGACTATGAAAATGAGAGGAGGGTCCATACATTACATACATAATACTGGTCTAGACATCAGATATTTGAGCCGTCAGGATACAGTTTGTTAGTCTTTAATAGACTTGGGAGTATATGGGTATCAAAGTGTCCTTGTTTACCATGAAGTCCTCATGTTTCAGGCTAGTCAGCCATTATTATGATGTCTCCGCAAAATAGATCTCACCATTATGACATATATAGTATGGCTCAAGGTGTAAACGCCACTAGGATAAGCAACCTTACGACAGGCCAATCGGTTGTCAAATTATTTATATTAATATGTCCAGACAGTTAAGTTATAGCTCATACCAACTCACGGACTGTCCGGTATGTAGTAAGAGGAGTCCTTACTGTTATGGACAAAACCCCCAGATCTGTAGGTGCTTGCGGCACATTAGGAAGAGTCCGAGGCGGCATCTCAGCTCTGGGCGTGTGCACACTAGGTGGCCCCTCGCTACCCGATTCCACGCCGAGGAACACAGGGGGCGAAGTGAGGCAGGTTCATCGCCTGGTAGGTGTGAAAGACGGCCATCAAGGAAAGGTGCTGTATATCAAGCGGAACAAGTCGGGTCCTCCGCTCTCTATCCACAGTCTCCGGTAGCCCTCCATGGAGTGAGAGTTCTTCAACCGGCCAGGGCATACTTTCTACAGGAACATTACATCCGGCTACAGGCACAGCAGTCCCCTCCAGGCACTGACCTGGCTGTTCCCCCTCTCGTTTGTATAGAAATACGGCTGCAGTGGACGCAACATAGCACTAGGCTCTGCGGCAGAATTTGGGGTAGGATGTAGCTGGATCTCAGCACAGCGGTATTTAGCCCCTTCCAGTGTTATACTAGTCTGGTGGCCGACAACTAGCTGCTCCCGGGAAGGAGCTATTACCACGTCTATGCCGTTTGCCCCCAAAGCAGGAACTCCTTCCCAAGCTGTTGGGCGGCCAGTGTTGTCGGTCGTAGCACCCATTGTTGCGGGGGTCGAGGTGTCCACCTTCTGATGGTTCTGCCGATCAGAGGAAAAAGCCGCAACAAATCTATCCTCCAGTTTCTGTGCGTATTCTTGTAGTAGCACTTTCAACTGAGTTAACATGTCGCAACTAGCTGCGCATTCAAAGCACAGCTAGTTGTGGGGGACGGGACTGAGGCTTCAGATATAGGGGAAGTCCTCAAACTGAGTAGTCCGGTACTGAGGGTAAATAAAAACCACGCCACTATCCAAAACCCTATTTGTCGGATGCAGACGCCATCAGTCAAGCTTCTCCACTGAGTCTTGCAGGTTATTTCAAGGGATACTTTGCAAAATAAAGAAATAGTGAAGAAAACTTCAAGAGCTGATGCTCAGTGGGACCAGTAAGATGGCCGCCGCCCGGAAGTCCCCCAGTTAAATATAATTTTAATCTAACAAAATAAATTAAATCTTATTAACTAAAGTATTCCTATTTAAAACTAAATACTTACCTGTAAAATAAACCCTAATATAGCTACAATATAATGAATAATTATATTGTAGCTATTTTAGGATTTATATTTATTTTACAGGCAACTTTGTATTTATTTTAACTAGGTACAATAGCTATTAAATAGTTAATAACTATTTAATAGCTACCTAGTTAAAATAATTACAAAATTACCTGTGAAATAAATCCTAACCTAAGTTACAAATACACCTAACACTACACTATCATTAAATTAATTAAATAAATTACCTACAATTACATACAATTAAATACAATTAAATAAACTAAACTAAATTACAAAAAAACAAACACTAAATTACAAAAAATAAAAAAAGATTACAAGAATATTAGGCTAATTACACCTACTCTAAGCCCCCTAATAAAATAAAAAAGCCCCCCAAAATAATAAAGGTCCCTACCCTATTCTAAATTAAAAAGTAACCAGCTCTTTTACCAGCCCTTAAAAGGGCTTTTTGCGGGGCATGCCCCAAAGTAATCAGCTCTTTTGCCTGTAAAAAAAAAATACAACCCCCCCAACATTAAAACCCACCACCCACATACCACTACTCTAACTCAAACCCCCCTTAAATAAACCTAACACTACCCCCTGAAGATCTCCCTACCTTGAGTCGTGTTCACCCAGCCGGGCACCGATGGACCAAAAGAGGACATCCGGAGTGGCAGAAGTCTTCATCCTATCCGGGCAGAAGAGGACATCCGGACCAGCAGACATCTTCATCCAAGCGGCATCTTCTATCTTCATCCATCCGACGAGGAGCGGCTCCATCTTCAAGACCTCCGGCGCGGAACATCCTTCTTCCCCGACGACTACTCAACGAATGAAGGTTCCTTTAAGTGACGTCATCCAAGATGGCGTCCCTCAAATTCCGATTGGCTGATAGATTGGCCAATAGAATGCGAGCTCAATCTGATTGGTTGATTCACTTGAATCTGATTGGCTGATTCAATCAGCCAATCAGATTTTTCCTACCTTAATTCCGATTGGCTGATAGAATCCTATCAGCCAATCGGAATTCGAGGGACGCCATCTTGGATGATGTCACTTAAAGGAACCTTCATTCGTCGGGTAGTCGTCGGGGAAGAAGGATGTTCCGCGCCGGAGGTCTTGAAGATGGAGCCGCTCCTCGTCGGATGGATGAAGATAGAAGATGCCACTTGGATGAAGATGTCTGCCGTTCCGGATGTCCTCTTCTGCCAGGATAGGATGAAGACTTCTGCCGCTCCGGATGTCCTCTTTTGGTCCATCGGTGCCCGACTGGGTGAACACGACTCAAGGTAGGGAGATCTTCAGGGGGGTAGTTTTAGGTTTATTTACCGCTACCGTAAGCAACGCTGGTATTGAGGGTTGAAGTGGCGGTAAATTCGGCTCAACGCTCCCTTTTTGGAGCCTAACGCAGCCCTTCAGACAACTCTAGATACCAGCGTTGTTGAAAGGGTGCGTTGGGAGAAAAAGCTGTGTTAGCTACGCGGGTCTTTACCAACAAAACTCTAAATCTAGCCGTAAATCTAGCTGTAAATTTCCCCACTGGTATATGTACACACTTATATGGCTTCTTTAATCTGCACATCCTGACACCAATAATATATTTATTTATTAAAATTAATATTTGCTATTAAGTGCTAGTATCCCTTATCAAGGTGGTATTTGTGTGAACACAACTTTATTCTAATACAATATAGCGCTCACTGCTGGTGAGTTGTATTTAGTTTCTTAGGGTTAATATTAACTGCTAGAATCCAATGATTTTAGCACATACATGACACACCCCTATCCTTACACAGATTGGTTAGTCACTGTTAATTTTGTTCAGTAATTTTATGCTACATTTAGAGTTTATGAGTGATCCATTTGTCTTTACATTGAGACAGGTTTACAGTAAGAATGTTTCTAATGCATCTAAAACTAAATTAATAAAAATCCTTAGGGATTTATAGGCTGCATTTGTTGCAGTCTATTCTGCAGTTTTAGTTTATAGTCTCTATCCTTTGAGACTCTTCTATATATTTTGGAGTACCTGTGTTCCTGTGTCCCTGTGTTCCAGTGCCTGTGTTACTATCATATCAGTAAGCTCGTTTGCTGCTAAATATCCAGCTTGTGCCTAATAGCACTGCCTGAGTGCTCTTCACAAATGTGAGTATACTGAATGAGAATCTACACTGATATCTTTTTGGTTTATTACTGGTACACACAGGCGCCCTGTTTTGTCTTATCTTCTCCAGATTTGATGCCAGTTTGTTTCTGCAATCAGTGAGCTGGGTTGCTGTCAAACATGCAGCCTGTTTCCAATAGCACTGTCTGAGTGCTCTTTGCAAATGTGAGTACCCTGATTAGGGCTCTTTGAAAATTATCATTTGGTTATCTACTGGTACACACAGGCTCTCTTGTTTCTTTCATCTTCCAGATTCTTTGACATCCACATATGAGGAGAGTGCAGCATTACTGTATCATCGCCATCAGATCAAAACAACAATTGTCTTCACCTATCCTTGGTTGAACT
The DNA here is from genome assembly GCF_027579735.1 of Bombina bombina. Classification (NCBI taxonomy): domain Eukaryota; kingdom Metazoa; phylum Chordata; class Amphibia; order Anura; family Bombinatoridae; genus Bombina; species Bombina bombina. Next base: position 240,963,098 of record NC_069499.1, on the reverse strand, counting down.
ACACACACAGATCTTATTGGACTTTGTTGCTTGTAAATGGGTTTGTCCATATATAGCATTGGAATATTCTATGTATATGTCTATTGTACCTAGTATTTTGGGTGTTAACAATACTACTACTGGCAATCACATACAACTGTTTTTGTGTGTGTGTGTAATGTGCATGCACATTGGTGTGTGTATACATATATATATATATATATATATATATATATATATATATATATATATATATATATATATATATATATGTGTGTGTATTTACATATATAATTAGTTTTTCACATATATGTGTGTGTATATGTGTTGGTAGATGTTTTTGTGCTGATGTGTAGAGCTTACACACTCATTTATCATTGTCCTAATACACTTATTATAGCGCCCCCTATTTAGAGCTAGTTTATATTAGTCTCTTTAACAATCAGCAAATTTTCGGCTAGATTACGAGTTTTGCATTAGGCTTAAAAAGCAGCGTTAGCCGGTCCTAATACTGCTTTTTAATACCCGCTGGTATTACGAGTCTTGCAGGTACAGGTGTACCGCTAACTTTTTTGGCCAGACTTGGAAATACCGCAAATCCACTTACGTAAATTACGTATCCTTTTTTTTCAATCGGACTTGCATAGCGCCGCCACTATAATAAATATATTAACCCCTAAACCGCCACACTCCCGCCTCGCAAACACTAGTTAAATATTATTAACCCCTAATCTGTCATCCCTAACATCGCCGCCACCTACCTACATTTATTAACCCCTAATCTGCCGCCCCCAACGTCGCCGCCACTATATTAAAGGTATTAACCCCTAAATCTAAGTCTAACCCTAACCCTAACCCCCCCTAACTTAAATATAATTAAAAGAAATCTAACTTAAAATTCCTATCATTAACTAAATTATTCCTAATTAAAACTAAATACTTACCTGTAAAATAAACCCTAAGATAGCTACAATATAACTAATAGTTACATTGTAGCTATCTTAGGATTTATTTTTATTTTACAGGCAAATTTGTATTTATTTTAACTAGATAGAATAGTACTAAATAGTTATTAACTATTTAATAAGTACCTAGCTAAAATAAATACAAAAGTACCTGTAAACTAAAACCTAACCTAAGTTACAATTACACCTAACACTACACTATAATTAAATAAATTAACTAAATTAAATACAATTACCTAAATTAAATTAAATTAGCTAAAGTACAAAAAACAACAACACTAAATTACAGAAAATAATAAACAAATTACAGAAATTTAAACTAATTACACCTAATCTAATAGCCCTATTAAAATAAAAAAGCCCCCCCCCAAAATAAAAAAAACCCTAGCCTAAACTAAACTACCAATAGCCCTTAAAAGTGCCTTTTGAGGGGTATTGCCCCAAAGTAATCAGCTCTTTTACCTGGAAAAAAAAATACAAACAACCCCACAACAGTAAAACCCACCACCCACACAACCAACCCCCCCAAATAAAAACCTATCTAGAAAACCTAAGCTCCCATTACCCTGAAAAGGGCATTGGTTGGGCATTGCCCTTTAAAGGGCAGTTAGCTCTTTTGCCACCCGAAGTCCCTAACCTAAAAATAAAACCCACCCAATACACCCTTAAAAAAACCTAACACTAACCCCCTGAAGATCGACTTACCGGGAGACGTCTTCATCCAAGCCGGGCAAAGTGGTCCTCCAGATGGCCAGAAGTATTCATCCAAGCCGGGCAGAAGTGGTCCTCCAGACGGGCAGAAGTCTTCATCCAGACGGGCAGAAGTCTTCATCCATCCGGCGCGGAGCGGGTCCATCTTCAAGACATCTGACACGGAGCATCCTCTTCATCCGATGACTAACACAGAATGAAGGTACCTTTAAGTGACGTCATCCAAGATGGCGTCCCTTAGATTCCGATTGGCTGAAAGAATTCTATCAGCCAATTGGAATTAAGGTAGAAAAAATCCTATTGGCTGATGCAATCACCATCTTGGATGACGTCACTTAAAGGTACCTTAATTCTGTGTTAGTCATCGGATGAAGAGGATGCTCTGCATCGGATTTCTTGAAAATGGACCCGCTTCACGCTGGATGGATGAAGATAGAAGATGCCGTCTGGATGAAGACTTCTGCCCGTCTGGAGGACCACTTCTGCCCGGCTTGGATGAAGACTTCAGCCCGTCTAGAGGACCACTTCGCCCGGCTTGGATGAAGACGTCTCCCGGTATGTCGATCTTCAGGGGGTTAGTGTTAGGTTTTTTAAGGGTATATTGGGTGGGTTTATTTTTTAGATTAGGGGTTTGGGCTTGCAAAAGAGCTAACTGCCCTTTTAAGGGCAATGCCCATCCAAATCCCCTTTTCAGGGCAATGGGGAGCTTAGATTTTTTTAGCTAGTATTTTATTTGGGGGGTTGGTTATGTGGGTGGTGGGTTTTACTGTTGGGGGTTGTTTGTATTTTTTTTACAGGTAAAAGAGCTGATTACTTTGGGGCAATGCCCCGCAAAAGGTCCTTTTAAGGGCTATTGGTAGTTTAGTTTAGGCTAGGGTTTTTTGTTTTGGGGGGGCTTTTTTATTTTAATAGGGCTATTAGATTAGGTGTAATTAGTTTAAATATCTGTAATTTGTTTATTATTCTCTGTAATTTAGTGTGTTTTTTTTGTACTTTAGCTAATTTAATTTAATTTAGGTAATTGTATTTAATTTAGTTAATTTATTTAATTATAGTGTAGTGTTAGGTGTTAGTGTTAGGTTTTATTTTACAGGTAAATTTGTCTTTATTTTAACTAGGTAGTTATTAAATAGTTAATAACTATTTAATAACTATTCTACCTAGTTAAAATAAATACAAACTTGCCTGTAAAATAAAAATAAACCCTAAGCTAGATACAATGAAACTATTAGTTATATTGTAGCTAGCTTAGGGTTTATTTTACAGGTAAGTATTTAGTTTTAAATAGGAATAATTTAGTTAATGATAGGAATATTTATTTCGATTTATTTAAATTATATTTAAGTTAGGGGGTGTTAGGTTTAGGGTTAGACTTAGGTTTAGGGGTTAATAACTTTAATATAGTGGCAGCGAAGTTGGGGGCAGCAGATTAGGGGTTAATAAATCTAGGTAGGTGGCGGCGATGTTAGGGACGGCAGATTAGGGGTTAATAATATTTAACTAATGTTTCCAAGGCGGGAGTGTGGCGGTTTAGGGGTTAATATGTTTATTATAGTGGTGGCGACGTTGGGGGCGGCAGATTAGGGGTTAATAAATGTAGGTAGGTGGCGGCGACATTGGGGGCGGCAGAGTAGGGGTTAATAAATATAATGTAGGTTTCGGCGATGTTGGGGGCAGCAGATTAGGGGTTCATAAGTATAATGTAGGTGGCGGCGGTGTCCGGAGCGGCAGATTATGGGTTAATAATTATAATTTAGGTGTCTGCGATTTCGGGGGCGGCAGATTAGGGGTTAATAAGTGTAGGATTAGGGGTGTTTAGACTCGGGGTTCATGTTAGGGTGTTAGGTGTAGACATACATTTTATTTCCCCATAGGAATCAATGGGGCTGCGTTAAGGAGTTTTACGCTGCTTTTTTTCAGCCGGCTCTCCCCGTTGATTCCTATGGGGAAATCATGCACAAGCACGTTACACCAGCTCACCGCTGACTTAAACAGCCCTGGTATTGGAGTGCGGTAATGAGCAAAATTTTGCTCAACGTTCACTTCTTGTCTTTTAACGACGGGTTTCTGAAAACTCGTAATTCCAGCGCTGCAGGTAAGTGAGCGGTGAGACAAAACTACTGGTTAGCACCGCACAGCCTCTAATGCAAAACTCGTAATCTAGCCGTTTGTCTTTTATTGTATTGTTTCTCCGTTGGACTTTTATCCTTTACCCATGGGCAGCGCTGCAGAATCTGTTGGCGCTTTATAAATAAAGAATAATAATAATAAAATAATAATAATACTTACCGAAACTCGAGATGGTGCGGCTGTCCTCTTGATATACAGCAATAATACTACTAATACAAGGAGTGTGGACAGCTGGACATTAGTAGTGCTGAGAGAAAGAGGAGGCTCCCGACAATACAATACAAATTATAGCTCACAATAGACTATAAGGTACAGGACTTATTTTCCTTTGGGGCCATTGATATGCAGTGATGCCACCGATCTCACAAATCCAGTGGCGGCCCCTATTTCATTTGACCCAGATCCTACCCCAGTCCTCCTACTTACAAGCAATGACCCAGTTTGTTGCATCTGGAGTGGGATGAGAGGAATCTACCACCTTATCCCCTTCAGTCACATAGCTAAGCTAGTATATTGTATGTTAACACTGCTGAGATACCTAGTTGAAGTTCATGCTTTTATTTTTGCAAGCATAGGCATATTTAGACGTCTATAGGTTTATAATCTGTTGTAATGCTAGATACAGTGTTATTGTGTTGTGTATCTGACAAGACTGAATCTTACTACATTATTATAAAGCACATCCGCAGTTACTTCCTTTAATTATCATTATAACTGCTCTGATATAATTCTAGATATCAATATACCATCTTATTACATCAGCCCTGTACTGCGGTAATATCTCTTTTTGTAGTAGATAATCTCCAAATCATTTTGTAGGCAGTTTATCTTGCTATACTGTTACCTACTATATAGATGTTAATATCTTGTAATATTAATCTGCTATAGCTGAATCGAGTGTTCCTTATTAGTTCAATTTCTCAGGGGCTGCCAACTTTATTTTAAATCATATAACTGTGACATACTAAGCTTTAAAAGACGCCCTTCATATCCATCACTTGCCAAATAATGTCTATACTTTAAGCTCGATAGGTGTCCTATTACATAGCAAGAGAAAGCATTTATAGAAAGAACTATAAGGACATGGCTATAATCTTTCTGCATTTTAGCTTATGTAATATAATTACATTTTAACTGGTTCAGGTATTATATAGCCTGTTTAACAATATCTTGTCCTAAGAGTGTCCAAAACCTCCTAGATTTTTGTTAGTGGTACTTTATTATTTTCTTATGATATTTCAGCTTAAGCTACTATATATAGTAAAATTTAGTTAGTTTTTGGTTATATAAGGTTCTATACAATATATCAGAGTCTAGTGTACCCTATGCTACTCTATAGCTCCAAGAGCGGCCCTGTATGTAGCTACATCTTGACATATTTCTAATTAGCGTGGCAGTCCATGAGTGGCCAGCTCAGTAGTTGCTACTTATCTAATATATAAAAGAAAAATAGGTTTCTAATATATATAGCATGTTTTTTCTTTCACATAAGCTCATATTATTGTACCATCATGATGTTTTTGTGTTTATGGAAGGCCTCCTATGTCTATTGACTCTTTAACAAGACAAATGTGAATTACTGTATTTTGGTAAAAAAAACCCTCAATAATCTAATGTCTAATTATGACTTTACTGTCCCTTTAAAGTTGAATATGTTAAAGTGAAGGTAAACTTTGGTGAATAAAAGCCCGTTTTTTAAAAATACTATTAAAAACAGGGCCACTTTCATTCATCAAAGTTTACAATTAAAAACTTACCTTTTTTTCTTTTCACAGCCAGAGCTGCTTCCCCCTCCTGGAAATCCTCTCTTCACACGTCAGCAATGACTAATCCAGCTTCCTCCAATCATGGCTTTCCCCCCAGGGTAGTCATTGCCTGAGGCCATGCTATGATTGGAGGAAGCCGGATTAGTCATTGCTGACGTGTGAAGAGAGGATTTCCAGGAGGGGGAAGCTGCTCTGGCTGTGAAAAGAAAAAAAGGTAAGTTTTTAATCAAAACAGCTGCTTTGTAAACTTTGATGAATGAAAGTGCCCCTGTTTTTAATAGTATTTTTTAAAAAACGGCTTTTGTTCATCAAAGTTTACCTTCACTTTAAGGATGAATAATTCTGCCCGTACCATGGGTGTAAAAGTGGAAGACAAAAATGTAACAATTCATTTTGATACCAGCTCTGCTGTGTCAGTGAATAGTTTAGAGACCTAGTAGCATTTACACATTTCTTAAATGATTAATCCTATTGCAGTGACCATTCAGTCTTATTTAAGAAAGCTTATGAAAACTGGTTTATACTCACAGGCAACACAATTTAGCAGTTTTACATCTATGTATTGGCAGTTGGTCGTCCACTACCGTTTGACTGGGAATGGATAGGAGCAGGGAATGGCAGATATTATTACAACATCTTTTTCTAACATGTTTTTATCAGATTCAAATGGGGTAAAGCAACAACAAAAAAATTGCTTCAGTTGTTCTGTAACACTGACATTAGAATATAATTAAAGAACCAAAATGTTTTTAAAGGCAGAATAGTCTGTAGAGGAGAAGGAGTTAACTGTTAATTATTTCCAGGGTGTGACAAAGCGAGTGACTAATGACATCTAAAATAGATATTTATGCTACCTTAGCTGACAGTAAGCAGGCTGCAAAATTATACTGAAGTCGTAATTAAACGTTACAATTTACTCACCAGCTCCGGCTGAGCATATGCAAGAGTTCACGGTGTATTCATAAATGAGTCTTTGATGGCTGTCACATGATATAGGGGGGCAGGTAAATGGAAGGAGATTTTGATATTTGTCAAAAAAAAAGAGAAATGTATACTGCTAATTTGAAAAACAGGCCCGATTCTAAAAAGATCCCTGGACTGCATTTTCGTATGGGAAGGAGACGCATACGCTACAAAAGTTCACAATAAAATTCATAATTTTACAATCTTACAAAACAAATAATTAAACCATTCACACAAAAGGAAAAAAATGTATTGTTAAGGTGCATCAAAATATAACTAAATTGTTCACCCAAAGTCGTATTTTATGAAAAACTTAGGTAAATTACACAGGAATAAATCATATTAACTATGCACAGTGTAAATTGTAATTTAAGTACTTAAAAGTGCAAAAAAGTGTAATTGCTGTTTTTTCTTAAAATGGGCTGAACATGGGCGCATATAAACATTTTCGCACTACAGTTCTCACAATTTTTCTCGCAAGTTAATATATAATAATTACTATAAAAGGAAAATCTATGCATATGAAAATGACAGCAAATTGTTGGTAGAGTGCACTGAAAACTGCATAATTTGATTTGTATTGTGTAATATTAATTTTTTAAAACACGCCGGTTTCCCCCTCTGTACTTCACCATTCATTGCAAACTTTTACCTAGCAGAGAGGTCTCATTATTTGTATGGAAGACATCTCGCCTCTCGCAGGGATAGCCCACCTTTTTAAACAGAATTTCATGAGGGCTGCCTCTGCGAGTGTTGGAGTGGAAAACCGTGTCTTAACCACAATTTTTTTTAGAATCGGGGGCTAAGTGCTATTGCACTGTCTTTTTATTATGCATCTGTTGATTATGCAATTGGATTATATTGAATAGTCTTTTAAGCAAGCCTATCTGCAGTTCCCAATACAACCAGATTATAGGAAGCAGCTTACAGTAAACACACACAAGAGACTGTTTTAATTAATTGCACAGTGTTTGGCATCCTGACATTTTGCAATAGCAATAAAGGATTTTTTTTTCTTCAAAGAATTGCTTTAGTACAGTGTTTATTACATGGTGAAATCAGCATAAATAATGCAAGAACATAAAAAAATGTAGAGGTGTATTTGTTCAGTTTGGATTTATTGTGAAATTTAGAAAATGTCAATTTTTGAATGCTAAATCAGATCTGTATAATCCAGCTCTGTGCTTCTGGTTACTGCTTTAGAATGGTTTGTGCTTGATTTGTGTGCATCCTTGCTGCTTGAATATTGGGTTGTAGTCATTGTATACAGCTACACTTTTAACCAGTTGCTACCCTGTGTACTACCCTGCCTGCTAAACTGTACTTTTAGCCAAGCAGAACCGCTTGTTACAAATACCATGTTTGCTATTTACCAGACTGGAGGTTTTGTAATTCAGATTGCTCCAGCATTGCGGTCCCCTTATGTCCCAGCTACCCTATTTGCCATATGCTTGACGGAGCGTATAAAACTAGATTGCTTCATGCTTGCAGTACCCCTTATTCTAGTTACCCCGTTTGGCATTTACTGAATTGAGCTTATATAATATTTTGCTGCATCACCTTCAAGTGCTTGCTGCAGCGACTACTACAGGTATCGTTTATCTTGTATTTGGTTCTAGCAACTTTCACTATCAAAATTATCAGTTAATTGTTGAAACATGACTCATAGGGCTAGATTACGACTGGAGCGGTATTTAGCAATTTCGCTTGCTCGTTAACTTTGCTGGAAGTAAGATTTTTGCACGCATTGGGCAGTGAACGTCTTACAGTTGAAAGTAAAAAGATGAACTCAACACGCAAAAAGCAGAACTTCTCATATCACGCACGCGTTAACGTATTCCCCCATAGACTTCAATGGAGCGTGAAAAGTGGGAAAAAACTCTACTCGCACACAAGCTCAGTCACGTTTACTCAAGTGTGCTAACCCGACTTGAAGTATGAATATTTCTTCACATAGCAGAATATGTTCTATTTATTCTTAAAGGGACAGTAAAGTCCAAATTAACTTTCATGATTCAGATAGGGCATGTAATTTTAAACAACTTTCTAATTTACTTTTATCATCACATTTGCTTTGTTCTCTTGTTATTCAAAGTTGAAAGATAAACCTAGGTAGGCTCATATGCTAATTTCTAAGCCCTTGAAGGCCGTCTCTTTTCTGAATGCATTTGACAATTTTTCACAGTTAGAGGGCATTAGTTCATGTGTTTCATATAGATAACATTGTGCTCATGCACGTGAAGTTATTTAAGAGTCAGAACTAATTGCCGGAAGTGCACGTCTGTCAAAAGATCTGAGATATGGAGGCAGTCAGCAGAAGCTTAGATACAAGGTAATTACAAAGGTAAAAAGTATATTTTTATAACAGTGTTGGTTATGCAAAACTGGGAATGGTATATAAAGGCATTATCTATTTTTTTTAAACAATACCATTTTTGGTGTTTACTATCCCTTTAAATACATATTTCTATATTATATATATTTGATTTTTGTTTGGTAAAATATATATTTATACCTATATATATATCTATAAAAGTCAAGGATAGGTGCACTCTTACAATCTAGGTTTTGTGCTGCCCTGGGCACTCAAAATTCTGCTGCCCCCCTCGACACACACACCCAAAGGTTGTAGGCCTTTTTTCCCCTTCATATTTTTTTGGATCAGTGTGTAAAATGTTTTTTTTTTCTTTTTTTTATAACAATTCAAAAGAAAATGGGCTAGCAAAACACTTGCATACAGGTGGGTTGAATTGCATGCATCTCGTACCATTTACTCCCTGAGAGAAGGGAGAGAAAAGAAGGGGAGGGGAGAAAAGGGAGAGAGAGAGAAGAAGGGAGGGAGAAGAGAGAGAGAGAGAGAGAGAGAGAGCGAGAGAGAGAGAGAGAAAAGGGGGGAGGGAGAGGAGAAAAGGGGGGAGGAAAGAAGGGAGCAAGGGAGGGAGGGAAAGAATGGAGGGAGGGAAAGAAGGGAGGGAGGAAGTTGAGGGAGGAAGGGAGGGAGAAAGGGAAATAAGGGAGAGAGGAAGGGAGGGAAAGAAGAATACACTTTGAAACAATCACTGCCCTTTACATGAAACAATATACAGTAATTACCATCATTCAAGTAATGAAACTTTTTAAGTGTCCGTTTACTATTTATTTTGTGGGTTCATGAATGCAGAGAAAGCTATTGGTAGCTAACATACATTAGCACTGAGAGTTTATGATTAGACATCACAAGCTGATATAAACACAAACACATCCAGTCTGTTAGTTACTAAGACCTGCAATAAGCACTGTGCTCGCAGACCCTCCACAGCTGACAAGGGGAGACAGCATATCGGTACAAGGTCTTCTCCTCCAGCCTCACCTTGTAAGCATATCTCCAGGCAAGTTTCTCACCAAGAACGCTTCCACTGCTCTAAATGATGCAATGGTTTAAAGGAGCACTGCCTGTGAAAAGCAACCTTATTAAGCGCACATGCCTTGTCTTCTCTGTAAAAGCCTGCACTTTATCGCTCACTGTACTGTGTGCTGGCTTTTAGAGAGAGGATAGGGCAGATGTGCTGCCCCTCCCAAATCTTCTGCCCTAGGCACTGGTCTTGTTGGCCTAGGCCATAATACGCCCCTGCACCACAGTGCTGAATGAATATCAGTAGGGTAAATGAAAATCAGCACTCACTGGACTTGATATAAGGTGAATCAATCCTTTAATTAAATACCAGTGATGTTTCGGGGTATTCACCCCTTTTTCAGTCTTGCAGTCAAAGTGGAGAAAAGAACTTGATAAATGTAGTCCTAAGTGACCTTACAATTACCACTCTCAAGTGTTCTGGAACATGCCAGAGTGCAGAAAACTGTTTGTTATTTTAGCAAAAGTTGCGCCCAGGTCTCACCGTAACATTTTGGAGCAGATGAATTGGAATTGATTCAAAAGAAGTCGAAGTAGGTGCAGGAGATATGTACAATGCTATCTGCAGTATTTTGCATATTGTGGTTATTGACTTTAATTAGGCACTGGTGGCATGTTAGCTTGAAAAGAAGACACCTTGGGCAAGATTACATATGCCAACCCCTACCGCAATAACTAATGAACTATATTAACCCCTAATTTCAACCCCCACATCGCAAAACATCTAATTAACCTATAATTAATTAATCCGCCAATCCCCCACAATGCTACATACCTAATAAAGTGATTAACCCCTATACCGCCATCACCCAACAACACAATATACCTTAATAAACTATTAAACCCTAATCCAACATTAACCCTTATTGCAACAAACCTAAAAAAATCTATTAACTTCCACAGCGCAAATACCTAATTCAATTACAAAACTCACTAACCTAACACCCCCTAAATTAACCCCAATTACCTAAAGTAAAAAATACTAAGTTACAAACAATTAAAATAAAAAAGCTAACATCACTTAAAAATAAAAAAAACCTAACACCGAGATTAAGAGTTTTGCGGTAACAGGGGTGTGTTGCTAACGAGCATTTTTTTTCTCACCTCTCAGTTAAGACAACGCCGGTATTACAGGTTTTTTTAGCTCCACATCTCACCTCAATACCAGCGTTGCTTACGGTAGCGGTGAGCTGCTAAAACAAGCTCATGCACGATTTCCCCATAGGAATCAATGGGGCAGAATCGGCTGAAAAAACCTAACACCTGCAAAAAAGCAGCGTTCAGCTTCTAACGCAGCCCCATTGATTCCTATGGGGAAACAAAAGTTATGTCTATACCTAACACTCTAACATGAACCCCAAGTCTAAACACCCCTAATATTACACTTATTAAGCCCTAATCTGCCGCCCCCGACATTGTCGCCACCTACATTATATTATTAACCCCTAATATGTCGCTCCGGACACCGCCGCCACCTACATTATAGTTATTAACCCCTAATCTGCCCCCCAACGTTGCCGCAACCTACCTACAATTATTAACCCCTAATCTTCCGCCCCTATCATCGCCGCTATTATATTAAATGTATTAACCTAAACCTAAGTCTAATCCTAAATCTAACACCCCCCTAACTTAAATATAATTTAAATAAAACGAAATAAAATAGGTAGTTTATGGGTGTTAGATTAGGGATTTAATGGGCCTTTGAAAAAGAGCTGAATGCCCTTTTAAGGGCAGTAAAAGAGCTGAATGCCCTTTTAAGGGCAGAAAAGAGCTGAATGCCCTTTTAAGGACAATGCCCATACAAATGCCCCTTTAGGGGCAATGGGTAGTTTAGGATTTTTTTAGTGTTAGTTTTTTTATTTTGGGGGGGGTTTGGTGGGTGGCAGGGTTTACTGTTTAACCTAGGGCAATGCCCTACAAAAGGCCCTTTTAAGGGCTATTGGTAGTTTAGCATTAGGTTAGGGGGTGTTTTTATTTTGGGGGGCTTTTTTATTTTCATAGGGATTAGGTTTAATTTTTTTATTTTTGATAATTTGGTTTATTATTTTATGTAATGTTAGACTTTTTTATTTTTTGCAATCTTAGATTAATTTAATTTTAGCTATTTTTTATTTTTAAGTAATGTTAGCTTTTTTATTTTAATTGTTTGTAACTTCGTATTTTTTAATTTAGGTAATTAGAGTTAATTTAGGGGGGTGTTAGGTTAGGGGGCTTAGTAATGTAATTAGTTATTTGCATTGTGGGTGTTTGGCGGTGTAGGGGTTAATAATTTTATTAGGATTATTGCGTTGAGTGGGTTTGGCGGTTTAGGGGTTAATAGTTTTATTAGGATTATTGTGTTGCGTGGGTTTGGCGGATTAGGGGTTAACAGATTTAAAAGGTTTGTTTTGATGTGGGTTAATGGTGCATTAGGGGTTAATAGTTTTAATAGGTACTTTGCGATGTGGGTTAATGGCAGATTAGGGGTTAATAGTTTTAATAGGGACTTTGCGATGTGGGTGAATGGCGGATTAGGGGTTAATACATATATTAGGTAGATCGCGATGTGGGTGAATGGGGTATTAGGGGTTAATAGTTTAATTAGGCATATTGCGTTGTGGGGGGTTGTGGGTTTAGGGGTTAATACTTTTATTATTAGTTCCGAAGTGGGTGTGATGGTGGATATAGGGGTTTTACGTGTCGGGTTTATTTTTGGGAGGCGTGTTAGACTTTTACTTTCTTAGGACGCCGGCAGTTTCTAAAGTGACTGGCAACTAAAGAAATTTGTATTTACGCTCATTGTGTAATATTTCACATTTTGGCCTTTTTTCCCTTTGCTATGTTTGTTTTCTGCCGACATCATTAACGATAAAAATACTTAAAAATATCTACCAGCTTTTAAATAGAAAATCATAAATTGAGTTTTTCTTAACCTGACATAAGAAATCCAGACCTACAATAGCACTTCAAGTACACTGTATAGAATTGTAGAAGACATCTGATCTTGTATTGCACAATGTAAAGGAGATCGGACCATTTGTTGTGCAGCTGGGCCAATTAAATCCTATGTTATGTTGCAGACTTTGATGGCGTTATTTTTAGCCTATAATGGTTATTTGATATTAAGAGGATAATAAATATGCAGCAGTGAGTGACGCTAGAATGGAATACATCCGATCAAAATGATAAAAAAAAAAAAAAAAATTGTCGCCTGCTCCCCAACCATTGCAATTTTCTAGTATTTCCACATAATGATGCAATTTATTAGAGACTCGCTGTCAGGAGAAGTGGGGGGATTTGATAATTATCTTCCAAGATAATATCAGCCTGTCATTTCCATGAACCTTTTTGAGAATTAGAACTTCAAGTACGGCTGTCCTGATTATCACAATAGAGAAAACTATTGCTTCTCTCATTCTGGCTGAAAGAAAAAAAGAATTAGTTTTATTGCTGGATTTAATCAATAATTGTTTTTAATAATCAATTTTCAACCATAGACAACAATTACAGTGTATGTAATAATAATAATAATAATAATACACTTCACTGCACACAGCCGTCATTGGGCAGTGTGAATAGGATCAAGACACATAATTAATATAATAGCATATAATTACTGAGCAAAGTAAACATGTTTGATGCTGTATTATTGATAGAAGCAAACCTTGTTGCCATATAAAAACTAAATACAAACTGATGAGCTACTGTTAGGAATAGGAACTTTTGCCATCTGTTATGCAATTCTAATATTTATGTAGTATGCCTGTTCATATGTGAATGTACAAGTTAAAGGGACAGTACAAACCAAGATTTTTTTGGTAGTCTTGCACAAAATGAAAGGGACAGTTTATGCGTTAGTCATCTTAAAGTCTTACTTTATTAGTTATTAAATATCCTCCTGCACCCCTTCTAAATCATGCAGCAGTAACAGTAAAACAGTTATTTTAAAATTAATATTGTTTCTGGTCACTTTGAAATAGCTGCCAAGCTCCACCCACTGATGACATCATTATCTGGGCTGCATCTATGCTCTCTGCTGAATAACATTGACAGTCTGTTTTATCCAATTAGTGAGTCTTTTGTAACTAGTGAAGTCTTTAATGCAGCCCAGATTGTGATGTCATCAGTGGGCAGAGCTTGACAGCCAATTTTAAGTGACCAGAAACAATATTCATTTTAAAATAGTTTTTTTTTTCTGATCCTGCTGCATGATTTTGAAAGGGTGCAGGTGGCTATTTTCAGCTTAAAGGGACATGAAACCGCACATTTTTTGTTTATGATTTAGGTAGAACATACAATTTTAAATAACTTTCCAGTTTACTTCTACCAGCGCTGCGGAATCTGTTGGCGCTTTATAAATAAAGAATAATAATAATAATTATCAAATGTGTTTCATTTTCTTGGTATCATTTGTTGAAGGAGCAACAATGTTCTACTGGTTTCTAACTAAACACATGGGTGAGCCAATGACAATCGGTATATTTATGCAGCCACCAATCAGCAGCTAGAACCTAGGTTTTTTGCTGCTTTCCTAGATAAACCTTTCAGCAAAGTATAACAAGAGAATGAAACAAATTAAAATAATAGAAGTAAATTGGAAAGTTGTTTAAAATTGTATGCTCTGTCTAAATCATGAATGTCTAATTATGACTTTACTGTCCCTTAAATCTAAAGTAAGACTTTAAGATAACTAAGGTGTAGACTGTCCATTTAACTTATTAGTTGAGTGTGAGATTTAGCTAACAGGTTAAAAAGCATCTTTAGTTCAGATAATAATACAGTAATATTGATAGATTATTGTATTTGAAGATAATATTCTCTTAAACGCTTATGTTTTATTCCTTAACAGTCCAATAATCCTATTTTAATTATAAATAAAGTGATTTGACTACCACCCTTAAAATTGCTTTGGTGCATTCAGCTAGGGTAAGGGAAATCTAAACCTCTCAGTGCACGTCTGGACCCTATAATTTATGAAAGCTAATACAAATGTAAGTTACTGGTAGAAATAATCACAAGCCTAAATCGTTTACCTGTTGTTTCCCTCTCTCTATTTTCACTAATCTATGCGTATGCTCACCTTCAGGGACGAAACTACAGGGGGTGCAGAGGTCGCAATTGCGACTGGGCCCCCGACATGCTGCTTCACTAGTGTCTCTGACTACAGGGGTTAGTGTTTCTGTTTTACCCATTGGTGTTTATGTGTATGTATGTATGTGACTGTGTGTGTATGTATGTATGTGACTGTGTGTGTATGTTTGTGGAACCAGCAAATTACAGACCTTGTTATTACAGCATGGGGGGAAGGGGGTAAACAGTGTCAGTCTATACAGTACCACTATATACAGTACCGGGGGCTGGACCATGTCACAGACTACTGTGGTCACTTTATAAAGTACTGGGGCGGGTAGGGTCAGGCCAGCCATCTCACCGACAGATTACAGACTGTGTCACTGACTCACTATATACAGTACTGGTGGGTTAAACAGTGTCACTATATACAGTAATAGGGGGTCAGACCATCTCACAAACTGTGGGCACAGGGTACATCCTTTTGCAGACATGTAATCTGATTCACATTTTTTTTTCTGTGTTAAAAGTAAAAAAAAAAAAAAGATGTATCGGATTCACTTTTTTGGGGGGGGTGGGGGTGGGGGGGGGCCCTTCTTAGATTCTTGCACCTGGGCCCTGTGGTTTCTAGTTACGCCTCTGCTCACCTTTCCTCTTCATTTAGCACACCTGGCTAAAGGACCAGTAAATACAGTAGATTTGCATAATCAGTAAATGCACGATAAAAAGACAATACAATAGCACATATGGGCTGATTTATCAAGCTCCGTATGGAGCCTGAAGGCTCGCTGGAAACAGAAGTTATGAAGCAGCGGTCGATAACTTGTCCGCCTGCTCTGAGGCCGCGGACAGAAATCAACATGATCAAATACGATTGGGTTGATTGACACCCCCTTCTAGGTGCCGATTGGCCGCGAATCTTCAGGGGGCAACATTGCACCAGCAGTTCACAAGACTGCTGGTGCAATGATAAATGCCGACAGTGTATGCTGTCGGCATTTATCGATGTGCGGCGGACATGATACGCTACATCATATCATGTCCGCTCGCACATTAATAAATATACCCCGTAGTCTGAACTTCAAACGGGTAGTAGAAGTTATGTCTATTTTCACTCCCCCTGTATCATGTGACAGCCATTAGCCAAACACAAATGCATATACGTATATTCTGAGAATTCTTGCACATGCTCAGTAGGAGCTGGTGACTCAAAAAGTGTAAATATAAAAAGACTGTGCACATTTTGTTAATGGAAGTCAATTGGAAAGTAGTTTAGAATTGCATGCTCTATCTGAATCATGAAATTTTAAATTTTGACTTGAGTGTCCCTTTAACTCAGGTTCCAACTTGAAACTGTTTCCAAGTTGCCAAACCAATCATTAAAGTCAAGCAACATTCACTCACAGTGGTATAGTTACCGACTGTCCTCCACAAAAATATTGGGCCAGATTATGAGTGGCACCATAACAATTGTGCGCAAGTGATATCAAGTTTATCGCGGCTGCTTGAAAGCAAATGCGATCGCTTGAGTGCATTTTAACGCATGCTAGAATAACACAACCTCAGAGCTCTGGTTAACTGTTACGTGTATTAAGAAGGAAAAAGATGTCCTGAAAGGTCTTAAAGAAAGCACACATCCAATGATCCCACAGCACTATTGAAGGTAACGACTATTTCTTTACTGGAACATCAGGATCCAAATGATCAGAAACAGCAACATTTCTGGTTATTTACCCTTAATTATGCTATGACAATGGTTCACAATCCCTGTGTTTAAATGCACACCCATTTACCAACAACAATCATGTGTGCTGAACCATATACCATATATAAAAACCTATTCTTTTCTATACAATGCCACCTAGTGGCTGCCTACATAAAAATAATGAAGCAATATATGCACACAATGTTGCAATATATACCTGTATATATACATAACAACATATATACACTACAGAAGCTTTAGCTGCAGTCAAATCTTGCTCTTCCTTTTTTAAATGTATATACTAATTTAAATGAACAAACCCTTTACTCTCTAGGAATACACCTAAAAATTAAAGAATTATTTCTAAGCAGATACAAAGGCCCTTTATAGGAAAACTAAAAAATATTTTTCTCTGTTTAACCCTTAGGAGTCATCGCATCAAGTTTACAAATCCAAAACAACTCCCTTTGTTGCAATATCATTTCCCAGTGACCTCCTCTTCTAGGTTTTTTAACACTATCTATAACCTGCCAACGTAATTGGCCTATACCATGGCCTATTTCTAAAAAATGTGAAGAAACAGGGGCATTTTAGTTTCCACACCTAATATTTGACTGTGTTCATTAATTCTGTCACATATTTTCCTTGTCGTTTCTCCAATATATATTTTCGAACACGGGCATTTAATTAAATAAACCACATGAGTTGAATTGCAGGTAAAGTAATTATTTATTTTATATTTATATCCTGTTCTTGGATGAAAAAAATCCTCTAATAATGGAATTACAATTCCCACAATTCAAGCATGGGTAACAGTCATAATTATTTGATGTAATATAACTTTGTATGTCCCTTTTAGTGCTCCCTATGTCTGTTTTTACTAATTTGTCCCTGAGATTGGGCACTCTTTTATAGACCATTATTGGACAAGTTTGAAACTCAGATATATGTGAATTACATCATAAGATATGCCAATATTTTCTTATAATTGACTCAATCTTTCTACTATACGGGTTAAATTGTGATACAAATACAATTTTGTTAGAATTATCTCTCATATTCTTAGTGTTTAATCCTTGGCTCACACTAACTGTTTTTTTGTTTTCTTTCCCTATATATTCTGCTTTCCTCACTGTCAATTAGAGATTTTGGGTACCAAATTTTCCCCCATTGTATTCAGTCTGTCCAATTTAATAGTGTCATCGCTTACAATCCTATTTACACTAAGTAGTTGACTCCGTGGTAACGATTCAATAAGTTTAGGGTTATGAAAACTTGAATGATGTAACATATTGTTTCTATTTATCAGTTGGGTTGCTATAAATTTTAAATTCTCCATTTTATGATCTCTATATATTTTGGTATCTAGAAAGCTGATAGATTCCTCACTATATTCAATAGTAAACTTCAATCCTCTTACTGCATTATTTAGTTCCTGTAGAAAAATAATAATGATTCTGTCACCCCTCCGTATGCCAAAAATATCATCGATATAGCTCCATATTGTATGAATAGGGGGTTTCCATAAACATATTTCTCTTCAAAATTACCCACTTATATAGTGACATATGAGGGTACGACATTCCAACCAATGGCAGTCCCTTGTCTCTGGATATAAAAAAGGGTCCTGAAATAAAAAATAATTGTGATACCATATTACACTTAGTAGTTCTTCAATAAAGGACATTAGTAAAAACAGACATAGGAAGCACTAAAAGGTACATACAAAGTTATATTACATCAAAGAATTATGGCTGTTACTCATGCTTGAATTGTGGGAATTGTAATTCCATTATTAGAGGGAAAGAATTAATCAAAGAACAGGATTTAAATATAAATATAAAGTAAAGTGGTTTGTCCTTTTGAATTAGTTTATACATTTATACAGGAAGAGCAAGATTTGACTGCAGCTAAAGCTTCTGTATATATGTTGTTATGTATGTATATATTGCAACATTGTGTGCATATATTGCTACATTGTTTTATATAGGCAGCCACTAGGTGGCATTGTGTAGAAGAGAAAGGGTTTTTGCATATGGTATATGGTTTAGCACACATGATTGTTGTTGTTGGTAAATGGGTGTGTATCTAAACACAAGGATTGCGAACCATTGTCATATCATGATTAAGGGCGAATAAACCTGGAACGTTGCTGCTTGTGATGATTTGGATCCTGATGTTCCAATAAAGAAATACGGCTAGATTACGAGTTGTGCGTTAGGGTCAAAAAGCAGCGTTAACAGGTCCTAACTCTGCTTTTTTACGCCCGCTGGTATTACGAGTCTTGAAGGTTTAGGGTCACCGCACACTATTTTGGCCTTACCGCAAAACGACTTACGTAAACTTCGTAAAGTCTTTTTTCTATGGGACTTACTAAAGTGCTAAAATGTACATTAACACCCATAAACTACCTATTAACCTCTAAACCGAGGCCCTCCCGCATCGCAAACACTATAATAACATTTTTAACCCCTAATCTGCCGCTCCAGACATCGCCACAGCTATACTAAACATATTAACTCCTAAACCGCCGCACTTCAGCCTTGCAAACATTAGTTAAATATTATTAACCCCTAATCTGCCGCCCCCAACGTCGCCGCCACTATAATAAATGTATTAACACCTAAACCTAAGTTTAACCCTAACCCTAACACCCCCTAACAAATATAATTTGAATAAATCTAAATAAAATTACTATAATTAACTAAATTATTCCTATTTAAAACTAAATACTTACCTATAAAATAAACCCTAAGCTAGCTACAATATATAATAGTAACGTAACTATTTTAGGGTTTATTTTAATTTTACAGGCAAGTTTGTATTTATTTTAACTAGGTAGAATAGTTATTAAATAGTTATTAACTATTTAATAACACCTAACACTACACTATAATTAAATAAATTAACTAAATTAACAACAATTAAATTAATTAAATTAGCTAAAGTACAAAAATAACAAACACTAAATTACAGAAAATAATAAACAAATTACAAGATATTTAAACTAATTACACCTAATCTAATAGCCCTATCAAAATAAAAAAACAAAACAAAATAAAAAACCGCTAGCCTAAACTAAACTACCAATAGCCCTTAAAAGGGCCTTTTGCGGGACATTGCCCTAAAGTAATCAGCTCTTTTACCTGTAAAAAATATACAAACAACCCCCCAACAGTAAAACCCACCACCCACACAACCAACCCCCCAAATAAAATACTATCTAAAAAAACCTAAGCTCCCTATCGCCCTGAAAAGGGCATTTGGATGGGCATTGCCCTTAAAAGGACAGTTAGCTCTTTGCAGCCCAAACCCTAATCTAAAAAATAAAACCCACCCAATACACCCTTAAAAAAACCTAACACTAACCCCCTGAAGGTCGACTTACAGTTCTGAAGACCGGACAGCCATCCTCAAGGAAGCGGCAGAAGTCTTCATCCAACTGGGCTAAAGTCCTCAACGAAGCCAGGAGAAGTCTTCATCCAAGCGGCATCTTCTATCTTCATCCATCCGATGCGGAGCAGCTCCATCTTCAATCAGCCAATAGTATTGAGCTTGCATTCTATTGGCTGTTCCAATCAGCCAATATAATTTGAGCTAAATCCTATTGGCTGATTGCATCAGCCAATATGATTTTTCTACCTTAATTCCGATTTGCTGATAGAATTCTATTAGCCAATCGGAATCTAATGGACGCCATTTTGGATGACGTCACTTAAAGGAACCATCATTCAGTAAGAAGCCGTCGTTTGAAGAGGATGCTCCGCGCCAGATGTCTTGAAGATGGAGCCGCTCCGCGTCGGATGGATGAAGATAGAAGATGCCGTCTGGATGAAGACTTCTGCCCGTCTGGAGGACAACTTCGCCCGGCTTGGATGAAGACTTCTTCCGGCTTCGTTGAGGACTTCGGCCCGGTTGGATGAAGACTTCTGCCGCTTCCTTGAGGATGGATGTCCGGTCTTCATCCATCCTCAAGGAAGCGGCAGAAGTCTTCATCCAACTGGGCTGAAGTCCTCAACGAAGCCGGGGGAAGTCTTCATCCAAGTGGCATCTTCTATCTTCATCCATCAAATGTGGAGCGGCTCCATCTTCAATCAGCCAATAGGATTGAGCTTGCATTCAATTGGCTGTTCCAATCAACCAATATAATGTGAGCTAAATCCTACTGGCTGATTGCATCAGCCAATAGGATTTTTCTACCTTAATTCCGATTGGCTGATAGAATTCTATTAGCCAATCAGAATCTAAGGGACGCCATCTTGGATGACATCACTTAAAGGAACCATCATTCAGTAAGAAGCCGTCGTTTGAAGAGGATGCTCCGCGCCGGATGTCTTGAAGATGGAGCCGCTCCACGTCGGATGGATGAAGATAGAAGATGCCGTCTGGATGAAGACTTCTACCCGTCTGGAGGACCTATTTGCCCGGCTTGGATGAAGACTTCTCCTGGCTTCGTTGAGGACTTCGGCCCGGTTGGATGAAGACTTCTGCCGCTTCCTTGAGGATGGATGTCCGGTCTTCAGAACTATAATTCGATCTTCAGGGGGTTAGTGTTTTTTTAAGGGTGTATTGGGTGGGTTTTATTTTTCAGATTAGGATTTGGGCCGCAAAAGAGCTAACTGCCCTTTTAAGGGCAATACCCACCCAAATGCCCTTTTCAGGGCAATGGGGAGCTTAGGTATTTTAGATAGAATTTTATTTGGGGGGTTGATTGTGTGGGTGGTGGGTTTTACTGTTGGGGGGGTTGTTTGTATTTTTTTTACAGGTAGAGCTGATTACTTTGGGGCAATGGATTAGTTTAGGCTTGGCTTTCTTTTATTTTGGGGGGCTTTTTTATTTTGATAGGGCTATTAGATTAGGTGTAATTAGTTTAAATATCTTGTAATTTGTTTATTATTTTCTGTAATTTAGTGTTTTTTTGTACTTTAGCTAATTTATTTTATTTAATTGTTGTTAATTTAGTTAATTTATTTAATTGTAGTGTAGTGTTAGGTGTTATTGTAACTTAGGTTAGATTTTATTTTACAGGTACTTTTGTATTTATTTTAGCTAGGTAGTTATTAAATAGTTAATAACTATTTAATAACTATTCTACCTAGTTAAAATAAATACAAACTTGCCTGTAAAATAAAAATAAACCCTAAGCTAGCTACAATGTAACTATTAGTTATATTGTAGCTAGCTTAGGGTTTATTTTACAGGTAAGTATTTAGTTTTAATTATTTAGGTAATGATAGGAAATTTTAGTTAGATTTATTTTAATTATATTTGTTAGGGGGTGTTAGGGTTAGTGGTTAATACATTAAGTATAGTGGTGGCAACGTTGGGGACGGCAGATTAGGGGTTAATAAATGTAGGTAGGTGGCGGCGATGTTAGGTACGGCAGATTAGGGGTTAATAATATTTAACTAATGTTTGCGAGGCAGGAGTGCGGCGGTTTAGGGGTTAATATGTTTATTATAGTGGCGGCGACTTTGGGGGCAACAGATTAGGGGTTAATAAGTGTAGGTAGGTTGCGGAGACATTGGTGGAGGGAGATTAGGGGTTAATAAATATAATGTAGGTGTAGGCGATGTTGGGGGCAGCAGATTAGGGGTTCATAACTATAATGTAGGTGGTGGCGGTGTTCAGGGCGGCAGATTAGGGGTTAATAAGAATAATGTAGGTGGCAACGATGTCAGGGGCAGTAGATTAGGGCTTAATAAGTGTAAGATTAGGGGTGTTAGGTGTAAGAATAAATTTTATTTCCCCATAGGAATCAATGGGGCTGCGTTAATGAGTTTTATGCTGCTTTTTGGCAGGTGTTAGACTTTTTCTCAGCCGGCTCTCCCCGTTAATTCCTATGGGGAAATCGTGCACAAGCAAGTACGTCCAGCTCACCACTGACTTAAGCAGCGCTGGTATTGGAGTGCGGTAAGGAGCAAAATTTTGCTCAACGTTCACTTCTTGTCTTTTAACGCCAGGTTTGTAAAAACCCGTAATACCAGCGCTGCAGGTAAGTGAGCGGTGCGAGAAAACTGCTCGTTAGTACCGTACAGCTCAAAACGAAAAACTTGTAATCTGGCCGATAATTTGTTACCTTCAATAGTGCTGTGGGATCATTGGACTTACTGTGTGAGGGTGAATGCAGCAACCCTATCCCCATGGTGACCATGTGAAGAGGAATGTATATATCTTTTGTGAGTCTGAAAGAAAATCAGGACATTATAATCAGGGAGGCGGATGAAGGAAGTGGTATTATTATCCAAAACAGGGATGATTATATCAAAGAAGCAGAAAGAATGTTAGAAGACTGTAGCACTTATCGTAAACTAAAATCAGATCCCTTCCACCCATTCGTAAGAGAATATAGAGATCTATTAGATACAGCAAAACATCAAGGCATTCTTAATGACAATACTTTTATTTTTCTATGTCAGGATACTCCAAAAATTGCCATATTCTACCATCTCCCCAAAATCCATAAGGATCAGACCAACCTCCCCGGCAGACCAATTATCTCGGGAATAGTACCCCTTACTGCAAAACTCAGAATATGTGGATTCATTTCAACAACCTCTAGTAACCAAGTTAAAAACATATATCAGAGATACACAAAATGGAAAGAAAATTACAGATGGGTTACTTTGGATATAAGCGCTTTGTATACCAATACTCCTCATGGAAAAGGTATAGAAGCAATTAAATACTGGTTAAATAAAATCACTAAACTTCAGGAATCTAAGAAAGGTTTAATTGTAGAATCCATTAGGTTCATACTGGAAAAAAACTATTTTACATTTAATGAAGACTTCTACTTACAAGTAGGGAGCACAGCAATGGGGAAAATATTTGCCCCAGCTATGCCAACCTATATATGGGTTTATGGGAGGAATTTCACATATGGCATAACAACCCCTTCACAAACTATATTAAAACATTCATGCGCTTCATTGATGATATTATACTTATCTGGCAGGGAGATAATGTTAATGTCTTCAAAAAATGTATAGACTACTTCAACAATAATGAGTTTAATCTGGAATTTACAGATAAAATATGTAGTACAGAAATAGAATTCCTGGATCTAATATTTTATATTGAAAATAATGAGATTATAACTAAATTATACAAGAAACCAATGGATAGCAATTTGGATGCACTCAGTGGCCATCACCCAGTGTGGATACATAGTATACCCTATGGACAATTCCAGAGAGTTAAAAGGCAGATGACTTTATAAGGGAGGCAAAGATACTTGAAGATAAACTAACTAGTAAGGGATATGAAACAGAGAATATTAAAAAAGCCTTCAACAAAGTTAGTAAAATGAATAGACACAATTTACTCAAATTAAAAGTTAAGAAGAAATGGGAAATAGCTCCAACACTAATAACAACTTATAACGAAGGGGCTAATGAAATAAAAAAGATTTTAAATAAACATTGGCGCATATTGAAACAAGATAATCTCCTACATGAAATAACAAAATCAAAACCACAATTAATCTTTAAAAGAAATAAGAATCTTAAATCAATTCTTGCCCCCAGTAAGCTGAAATCCAGGAAACAAACAAATTCTAAGGGTTTCTTTATGTGCAATCGACTTAACTGTGTGGCTTGTACACATTATTACAATATAAATAAACCTACAAAACACATGTTGTATATCTACTGGAATGTGATTGCAAACTGCAGTACACAGGCCATACCATCAGGATGAAGAGTAGACTCCTAGAACATATTAAAAATATTGAGAAAGGAGAGAAAAAACATAGCCTCTCTGGCCATTTCAGGACCCATCATAATAGTGATCCTAGTTGTCTTAGGGGTACGATTCTAGAGCATATTTAAATACCACCTGTAGGTGTAAATATAGAGCTCCATTCAAGAAGGAGAGAAACCTTCTGGATCCATAGACTAGGCACCATGACCCCAAAAGGTCTAAATAAATACATTGATTTGTTAGAATTTCTAGCAGGATAATCACTCTTTAGGACTATCCTACACAGCACTTCATTTGTCATATTTCATATTTAACTTATTTTTACTCCCCTTCTTATACTGAATCTGCGAGATTGCTAATCAACAACCCTCTGAGGAAGTTTGACGCTTTTAACAACTTTTGATTGTCAGCCATGCACGGTATCTGTTTTATACCCAGCAGGCACTATACACTTCTAAGGACTGGACAGGAACACCTGGGAAATCTGATTACATCCCCCCTCCCCAGGGAAACATACTTGTTCCTGAGATATTTTTGATGTGTATTATACCTATTGTTTGAGGTTAAACCATAGAGCTTCCCCTGAGTGAAATCACAGACTGGAAATAGCATACTCCAAGAGGGCACAAGACCGTTAACACCACTACACTGAATCATCTCATCGGAGGTCTCTCACTCCCAGATGCGGCAACTTACCTCATTAGATTGAGGTTCTTTCTAGTAAGTGGAATACCTCCCAGATTCACCATATATGAGGATTATACATTTTTTCCTGAGCTGCGATTACATGTATCTTCCTGAGCTGCGATTACATGTATCTTTTGTAATATTTCTTTCTTTCAGAAGTCTAATCAGAAGTCTAATTAGTAATTAAACTCACCTGTATCAATTAACAGGTGCTGACAATATAGAAATCACACTGGCAGCCAATTAAAATGGTGAAAAATGTACTCACTCTTTCTGTTGTGTGCCACACGGAGCATTGAGGTGAGAAAGAGCCGCAAAGAATTGTCTGAGGATTTGAGAAAAAATTGTGCAAAAGCATGGACAATCTCAAGGTTACAAGTCCATCTCCAGAGATCTTAATTTTCCTGTGTCCACTGTGCGCAACATTGTCAAGAGGTTTACAGCCCATGGCACTGTAGCTAATCTCCCTTGATGTGGACAAAAGAGAAAAATTGATCAAAGATTGCAACAAAGGATTGTTCGAATGGTGGATAAAAAACATCAATTAACTTCCAGACAAATTTAAGCTGGCCTTCAAGCACAGGGTACAAATGTGTCAGCTTGCACTATACGTTGCCATATGAATGAAAAGGGGTGCTATGGTAGGAGACCCAGGAGGACCCCAATGCTGACACAGAATCATAAAAAAGCCAGATTAGAGTTTTCCAAAACTTACCTGAGGAAGCCAAAATCCTTTTTGGAGAATGTGCTGTGGACAGACGAAACAAAATTACAGCTTTTTGTTAAAGTCCATCATTCTATTGTTTTCAGAAAAGAATACAGTCCCTATAGTCAAACATGGTGGAGGTTCACTGATGTTTTGGGGTTGCTTTGCTGCTTCAGGCATTGGATGTCTTGAGTGTGTGCATGGCATTATGAAATCTGAAGACTACCAAATAATTACATGATGCAATGTAGGGCACAGTGTCAGAAAGTTGGGTCTCTGTCAGAGGTCATGGGTCCTACAGCAGGACAATGATCCAAAGCACACGTCAAAAAGCACCCAGAAGGGGTTTAAGACAAAGTGCTGGAGAGTATTGAACTGGCCAGCAATGAGTCCAGATCTTAATCCCATAGAGCACCTGTGGAGAGATCTCAAAACAACAGTTGGGAAAAGGAACCCTTCCAATCTGAGAGACCTGAAGCAGTTGGCAAAAGAAGAGTGGTCCAAAATTCCAGTAGAGAGGTGTAAGAAACTCATTGATGGTTACAGGAAGAGATTGATTTCAGTTATTTTTTCCAAGGGGTGTGCTACCAAATATTAAATTGAGGGTGACAGTAATTTTGTCCAGTCCATTTTTGGAGTTTTGCGTGGAACGTGTCAGATTTGGCTGTTTTTTCTTCACTTTTTTGCGTCATACCAATACAAACAAAAGAAATAAACATGAGAATGCCTAAACATTTGTAATTGCAACAATTTTCTGGGCAAAGTGGTGCATTATCTGACAGAAATGCAGGGGTGTATATAAGTATAGATATATATTGTACCAAAATACCATCAGATATATGTAGAAATATGTATTTATGAATAAATAGAGCATATTCTTCTATTTGAAGAACATTGGAATGTGAAATATGCATATTTTCACTTTGGGTTTGCGTGCGAGTAGGGTGTTTTTATCTTCACTTTTCTTGCTCCATTGAATTCTATGGGGGAATATGTTAACACAATCGCAATTTTCAAAGTTCAGCTTTTGAGTGCGTCGGCTTAGTTTTTTTACTTTCTACGTGACGCGCGCAAAAAAGCTTACTTCTAGCGCAGTTAGCACACTAGCAGTAGCGATAAATAGCGCTCCACCCGTAATCTAGCCCTCTGTTAGTGACCTGGTATGAGGGTATGTGGGGTCACAAAATACCGTCCAAACAAAAAAGCTCTACATGAGCCTCATGTATATGTTTTACAACTGAGCAGTCATTTTACCCCTTGGCTGCCAGTAACATATAAATCACTCATTTTGCGTCTTTGGTTGCCAGAAACACACATTAAAAGGAGTGGTTTGCCTCGGACTTAATCAAGGATGTGGGGGTGCATATTCAAATAGGTGCTCGCACAGTAAAATAATTTAATTTAATTGTATAAATGTCAGTCCCTTTTCCCACAAACTGCTGTTATAGTATGTTAAAAACTCCTTCTGTGTGCAGTCTCAGAGGGTTAGCCCCCAAATCCCCTGATCTGTGCAATATGAAAGTTCACTTTTCCATTTATAAACCACTGGTACAGAATATTCAATTAGTTAAGTGACTCACCACCTCCTTACTTCTTGGGTGCCGTCCTTTTTTGCTCCCCAGGATGCTGGTTAACCAGTAGTGTGGTGCCGCCGTCGAATCTCTGCCCCTTGTTGGTGGTTAGAAAACTTCTCTCAGGAGTTACAATGTCCTTGCAGTGTGGTGTTGTACTCATGCAGTAAAAAAGGGGTTTATTAAGTGCTGATTCACTTAATGTGCTCACTGTGGCCTCAGCTGCGAATTATCCAATGAAAAAATGTTGTCAGGAGCACCAAAAAGTAAATTGAAAAGACTTGCTTTATTATTTTTGTGAATAAAACAAAACAAAAAGGGTTAACTAACCCCCAGGGTAAGAGTGAAAAATAACCTTAGGAACACAGAAAACAAAAAGCTGACCGGTTTTGGCGTCCGCCTTAATCCTAGCCTGCTTAAAAATTGTGTGTGTGAGATTCAACCAATTGAATCGCAGAGGTGGGTTTTTAAACTTGAATCTCACACACAATTTTTAAGCAGGCTAGGATTAAGGCAGACGCCGAAACCGGTCAGGCTTTTTGTTTTCTGTGTTCCTAAGGTTATTTATCACTCTTACCCTGGGGGTTAGTTAACCCTTTTTGTTTTGTTTTATTCACAAAAATAATAAAGCAAGTCTTTTCAATTTACTTTTTGGTGCTCCTGACAACATTTTTTCATTGGATAATTGCCTCGGACTTACCCTCACTTATATCTGTTACATATTTGTAATGAGTTCAGGCATAGTGGACCTTTTGTATTTAGCTAACACTCAAGGCTTCAAAAGCCGGGACATTTAAGTGTTTAATACTGGACACATGGCAACCTTGCATGGTGGGTTAGTAAAACAAAAGTGTTTGTTAAAATCATGTTTGTTGTCACAGCTGGACTGACCACTATCAGATCACATTTTAAGTTATAGTAAGTAGAAATAACAAACAGAAATGCTTTACAGCTAATAGACAGATAACCAGCTTGGCAAGCAGATATCAATTGCAAAGAACAAAAGTGGTGCAAGAAGTCAGAACAATGATCTGTTTTACATTATCTAGAAATTTTTATTTCTAGATAACACTGGAAATCTCTTTGCTTGCAGAATTGTTCTGCTATCATTTGTTTGTTAATTCAGATAACCCTAGGAAATAGTAAACAATATCCGTTCTACTACTTATTGCCTTAACAGCAGCTGTTGAGGGCTTCTTCTCTATTGAGTTGAAGTAGACACCAACTGTCAACAAACAGTTAACTAATCCTGTTTTTACTTGAAGTGCAAATTAAATACAAAAACAAGCTCATTGCTATTTATGTGTCAAAGACCCAACTGAATATTATTTATTATGTCAACAATAGATTCAAGTTAATTACACTGAAACAGCCACATTGACTAATCTCACAGCGTGAGGGATAGGATGAAACTTCTATTCTGTCACTCCTTCATGTCTTGTGTCATCTGCAAGATGAGGGTCATAGGAGAACTGGTAATTATTTTAGGTCCTTTGGATTAGCAACAATCTGTTGTTTTGCTCAGAAAATAATAACATTTCTCATTATCTCTTAACATTTCACATTACCTATGTTATGTTCTGCCTACCTGCCTATCTGTCGGCCGTTAACAGTAGCGGAATGTTCTATACTGCAGCTTCCATGTGCGATAAGGGTTATAAACAAATTTTATTTTCATTTATTTTTTTCTTTAAATTCTGAAGGGAAAAAAGTGCGTAAGTAATATATGAATTATGCATATTATTATGAAATATTCTGCCCTAATATAAAAGTACATGCACACAAAGAAAACAGGTAGAGGGTCATGGTGAGTGATTCAGGATTAGATATCATGAATGCCACTGAATAACTGAAATATCAGTTGACAAGTTTCTCCTAATTCAGTGACCTTTTGGTGTAAAGTCAATAACAGCCTCTCAATTTTTAAAATTATTTAGGGTTTGATGAGACCGTTCAAACTGGAGAGGCTGGGATGGTAGTGAGGCCACTCTGCTGTGCCTGAAAAGGCATTCAGACAACAAGAAGAAGGCAGGAAGGGGCATTGGCGGATCCAGGGGGGGGCAACGGGGCAATTGCCTACCCCGAGAATATAGTGAGAGAGGGCTTCCCTATTCCCTATTTCGCCGCCGCGCCGCCGCCAGGGTAACGTGCGGGTTGTCAGCTATCGCGGCACTGCTGAGCGCCGGTGACGTCACACGCCGGCGCTCAGACTCAGCGCGGTATATATTAATGGGGGGGAGGGGAGCTGCATGCGGAGTCGGAGGAGCGGTGGAGACCAGAGACAGTACTGTGACTGTGTGTCCTGAGACCTGAGCACAGCCAAGCCACAGCAGCCACAGCGCTACTAGCCACGACTAGCCCCTGAACCCTAGCCTGGATTCCTGGACCAGCGACCAGGTAGTGTAATTTTGGGACATAAAAATTATTATTAAAATGCCTGCATGGTCAGGTCTGTGACTATAAACCAAATAAAAAAAAGACCCCACCACTATTCACTTTATACCCCCAAACATTAGCCACAATATCTCTCTTTCTCTTTATATATATTGATTGAGCTGGCCATGGGGCAGTGGTCACAGCAGGGGAAAGCTTAATGACACCTTTATACTGATCTATCTCCTGGTCAGGTCACTCAACCATGCTGCATAGACTTTCACCTCTCCTGCAGACTGCCAGCCACCTATGCACCGACTGCCACCTTTGCTGTTCACCTAGTCCTGCATAGACTACCACCTTCCCCTGCAGACTACCAGCTACCCAATGCATAGACTGCCACCTCCCCCTGTACACCCAGCACTGCATAGACTGCTACATCACCTTGCAATTTGAAGATTATTTTAATAATTTACAGGTTGGAAACAAATTAAGATATTATTTGTTTTGTGTATATGCTATAAAAAGATGGATAACAGGTATATTAAATTAACACTGTACTCACTATTGCAACTGCAGTTGTTATAGTGCCTACAGTAATTCCACCTCGGTCCCAAGCTCAAAAAATATATATTTTAATATTTCAAAGGCTTGGAAGTCGCCTCTCATACCACAGCATTCTGTGATGTCAGATGCACATGCCCCCGCTCACCCAGCCCTGCATAAACTGACAGCTACCCCTGCTCACCCAGCCCTGCACAGACTGCCACCTGCACACCCAGCCCTGCATAGACTTTAAACAAGGTGCTGTTGCATTTAAGTACAATGATATAACATAATGGATGTGGGCATGATGTCCTAGCAAACCAATTATTTTACAAGATGTGTTCTTTTGTGCTTTATTTGTAGAAATAGGTTAAATAAAATAGTCTGTTCTATAAGCACTCATTTTTTTCTGTCCGCCGCCACAAAAAAATCTGGAAGTGCCCCTCCCGAGACCAGGCTCTGGATCCGCCACTGGGAAGGGGGTTGGTGAGAGGTTCTGGTTGGGAGGAAGCACAGGTTGATCCAAAAACCATGTAATTCTTCAACAAGGCCACTAAGACAGGCTGGCCAAATTAAAAAGCGAGTATATGGGAAAGACAAAGTCCAGAGAGATGCAGGGATTGTTTGGACCCAGCTAGGGCTTCAACAAATGAGGTGCAGGGATTTATTTAAGAGATGGTATACACCAATTTTCATATATATATTTCCATGTAATAAACACTAATATAGAGAAGAATATGCACAGATACTGATCTAAAAATTCAGTATAAAAACTTTTGAAAACTTACTTAGAAGCTCCAAGTTTAGCACTGTTAAAATTAGCTGGAACACACAGTGAAAGGGGCCAGGTGTAGATACTCCCCCCCACTTCCCTGCATATGAAAAGACAGATTAGACAAACAGGAGCTAGCAGTGGTCTGTAAACGCAAGTATACATCTGACACTTTGAGGCTTGGTTGGGAGTCTGAAAACCAGCACAATGTTATTAAAAAACAAGCAAAACTATACATTGTTACAAAAAACTCCCAGATGGGCTATATAAATGGATCATCTAGAAAACATTTATGAAAAGAAAAATCTAGTGTATAATGTCCCTTTAATGAATAGCTGGGAGACAAAATGAGTTGCTATTCTCCTTTACAGAAGCAGGAGAAAAGAGTGTATGTCAAAGTACAAGCACTCTACACACAGCAGAAGAACAAAGGGGCCAGCCATGGGAAAATCAAACACATCCTGTTTGTTAGTATACATCAGAATGGTACTACTCTCAGGATAAATATAATCTAGTAAGGCTTACAAAATGTGCATTACTCACATGGTAAAAAAAACAATAGAAAGGAAAAGTTGAAACAATGGCAAAGTAACAATCAAAGGATATCTTTCAATATCACTGATTGACATACTGGGTCAGGTCAACATGGCCCAAAAATTAATTCTCAAGTTCCAAACATAATTAATGTTAAACTATCTTTTTAGTGCATTTCAGAGGGATTTGTACCATGTGTACTCATTAGATACCATTTTAATCCACAATTAAATACTAAATAGAATATGTCAATCATACAATTTTAATAAAGTCCTCTAACATCTTGAAGACTTCCCATTTTGACTTATTTATTATTGTGTCCATATTGATTTGATCACTTAACTATCCACACTGACCAAGGGTAACGTCATCCTTGTCCTATAAAGTCACATCCTTAGGCCTAGATTTAGAGTTCGGCGGTAGCCGTGAAAATCAGCGTTAGAGGCTCCTAACGCTGGTTTTAGGCTACCGCCAGTATTTGGAGTCAGTGATTAAAGGGTCTAACGCTCACTTTTCAGCCGCGACTTTTCCATACCGCAGATCCCCTTACGTCAATTGCGTATCCTATCTTTTCAATGGGATCTTCCTAACGCCGGTATTTAGAGTCGTTTCTGAAGTGAGCGTTAGAGCTCTAACGACAAAACTCCAGCCGCAGGAAAAAAGCAGGAGTTAAGAGCTTTCTGGGCTAACGCCGGTTCATAAAGCTCTTAACTACTGTGCTCTAAAGTACACTAACACCCATAAACTACCTATGTACCCCTAAACCGAGGTCCCCCCACATCGCCGCAACTCGATTAATTTTTTTTAACCCCTAATCTGCCGACCGCCACCTACGTTATACTTATGTACCCCTAATCTGCTGCCCCTAACCCCACCGACCCCTGTATTATATTTATTAACCCCTAACCTGCCCCCCACAACGTCGCCGCAAGCTACTTACAATAATTAACCCCTAATCTGCCGAGCGGACCTGAGCGCTACTATAATAAAGTTATTAACCCCTAATCCGCCTCACTAACCCTATCATAAATAGTATTAACCCCTAATCTGCCCTCCCTAACATCGCCGACACATAACTTCAATTATTAACCCCTAATCTGACGACGGGAGCTCATCGCTACTATAATAAATGGATTAACCCCTAAAGCTAAGTCTAACCCTAACACTAACACCCCCCTAACTTAAATATAATTTAAATCTAACGAAATTAATTAACTCTTATAAAAAAATTATTCCTATTTAAAGCTAAATACTTACCTGTAAAATACATCCTAATATAGCTACAATATAAATTATAATTATATTGTAGCTATTTTAGGATTAATATTTATTTTACAGGCAACTTGGTAATTATTTTAACCAGGTACAATAGCTATTAAATAGTTAAGAACTATTTAATAGTTACCTAGTTAAAATAAAAACAAAATTACCTGTAAAATAAATCCTAACCTAAGTTATAATTAAACCTAACACTACCCTATCAATAAATTAATTAAATAAAATTCCTACAATTACCTACAATTAACCTAACACTACACTATCAATAAATAAATTAAATACAATTGCTACAAATAACTACAATTACATAAACTAACTAAAGTACAAAAAATAAAAAATAACTAAGTTACAAAAAATAAAAATATATTTACAAACATAAGAAAAATATTACAACAATTTTAAACTAATTACACCTACTCTAAGCCCCCTAATAAAATAACAAAGACCCCCAAAATAAAAAAATGCCCTACCCTATTCTAAATTAATAGAGTTAAAAGCTCTTTTACCTTACCAGCCCTGAACAGGGCCCTTTGCGGGGCATGCCCCAAGAAAATCAGCTCTTTTGCCTGTAAAAAAAAACATACAATACCCCCCCCAACATTACAACCCACCACCCACATACCCCTAATCTAACCCAAACCCCCCTTAAATAAACCTAACACTAAGCCCCTGAAGATCTTCCTACCTTGTCTTCACCATCCAGGTATCACCGATCCGTCCTGGCATCCGGTGCTGAAGAGGTCCAGAAGAGGCTCCAAAGTCTTCCTCCTATCCGGGAAGAAGAGGACATCCGGACCGGCAAACATCTTCTCCAAGCGGCATCTTCGATCTTCTTCCATCCGGTGAGGAGCAGGTCCATCTTGAATCAGCCGACGCGGATCCATCCTCTTGGATGACGTCCCTTAAAGGAACCGTCATTCGTCGGGAGACGCCGGAAGAAGAGGATGGATCCGCGTCGGCTGATTCAAGATGGACCCGCTCCGCACCGGATGGAAGAAGATCGAAGATGCCGCTTGGAGAAGATGTTTGCCGGTCCGGATGTCCTCTTCTTGCCGGATAGGAGGAAGACTTTGGAGCCTCTTCTGGACCTCTTCAGCACCGGATGCCAGGACGGATCGGTGATACCTGGATGGTGAAGACAAGGTAGGAAGATCTTCAGGGGCTTAGTGTTAGGTTTATTTAAGGAGGGTTTGGGTTAGATTAGGGGTATGTGGGTGGTGGGTTGTAAATGTTGGGGGGGTATTGTATGTTTTTTTTTACAGGCAAAAGAGCTGATTTTCTTGGGGCATGCCCCGCAAAGGGCCCTGTTCAGGGCTGGTAAGGTAAAAGAGCTTTTAACTCTATTAATTTAGAATAGGGTAGGGCATTTTTTTATTTTGGGGGTCTTTGTTATTTTATTAGGGGGCTTAGAGTAGGTGTAATTAGTTTAAAATTGTTGTAATATTTTTCTTATGTTTGTAAATATTTTTTTATTTTTTGTAACTTAGTTATTTTTTATTTTTTGTACTTTAGTTAGTTTATGTAATTGTAGTTATTTGTAGCAATTGTATTTAATTTATTTATTGATAGTGTAGTGTTAGGTTAATTGTAGGTAATTGTAGGTATTTTATTTAATTAATTTATTGATAGGGTAGTGTTAGGTTTAATTATAACTTAGGTTAGGATTTATTTTACAGGTAATTTTGTTATTATTTTAACTAGGTAACTATTAAATAGTTCTTAACTATTTAATAGCTATTGTACCTGGTTAAAATAATTACCAAGTTGCCTGTAAAATAAATATTAATCCTAAAATAGCTACAATATAATTATAATTTATATTATAGCTATATTAGGATGTATTTTACAGGTAAGTATTTAGCTTTAAATAGGAATAATTTATTTAATAAGAGTTAATTAATTTCGTTAGATTTAAATTATATTTAAGTTAGGGGGGTGTTAGTGTTAGGGTTAGACTTAGCTTTAGGGGTTAATCCATTTATTATAGTAGCGATGAGCTCCGGTCGTCAGATTAGGGGTTAATAATTGAAGTTAGGTGTCGGCGATGTTAGGGAGGGCAGATTAGGGGTTAATACTATTTATGATAGGGTTAGTGAGGCGGATTAGGGGTTAATAACTTTATTATAGTAGCGCTCAGGTCCGCTCGGCAGATTAGGGGTTAATTATTGTAAGTAGCTGGCGGCGACGTTGTGGGGGGCAGGTTAGGGGTTAATAAATATAATATAGGGGTCTGCGGTGTTAGGGGCAGCAGATTAGGGGTACATAGGGATAATGTAAGTTGCGGCGGTTTACGGAGCGGAAGATTAGGGGTTAATAATATAATGCAGGGGTCAGCGATAGCGGGGGCGGCAGATTAGGGGTTAATAAGTGTAAGGGTAGGGGTGTTTAGACTCGGGGTACATGTTAGAGTGTTAGGTGCAGACGTAGGAAGTGTTTCCCCATAGGAAACAATGGGGCTGCGTTAGGAGCTGAACGCTGCTTTTTTGCAGGTGTTAGGTTTTTTTTCAGCTCAAACAGCCCCATTGTTTCCTATGGGAGAATCGTGCACGAGCACGTTTTTGAGGCTGGCCGCATCCGTAAGCAACTCTGGTATCGAGAGTTGCATTTGCGGTAAAAATGCTCTACGCTCCTTTTTTGGAGCCTAACGCAGCATTTTTTTGAACTCTCGATACCAGAGTTAATTTTATGGTGCGGCCAGAAAAAAGCCCGCGTAGCGTTAACAGCCCATCTACCGCCAAACTCCAAATCTAGGCCTTAGTCTGTCCCACCTTTCTCAACCTTTCAAATCAGCTAATACATTGCTCGTCTTTAGATAATACTAGCACAGACCACACAAACAGAAAAACTGGTTATTTTTGCAAAATACTATTCAGGTGGCAATACTTAGAGGATTTCAAAACTGATATGTAAAAAAAGGTCCAATGACACATATTTTAATGACCTCCATCTAATGGGACGGCACAGAAAATTGAGTTTAGGAAGACCCAGTAAAAGACTGATGTGAGTTCATGGAAGCTCTAGATAATAAAATTGTTTAGTGTAGATCACTGATACTTCTATCATTTTTCTTTTGACCCCAATGAATAATAGACCAGACAGGATCATCTGTCTTTGCCTTTAGTTAATATTATAATTTCCTAGGGAATTAGTCTGTAAGGCTGATATATAGATTTGAGTCTGATATGAATTTGAAATGAGCAATTAAATATCTGCTTACAATACAATATATAATGCAACAAAAAAGACACGAACAAAGTGTTAATTAGGCTAGTAGAAGTATTTTCTAACAAGTTGGTTTTGCAGAAATATATATGTAAAAAAAAAGAAATGTCAGCAAAAACTTGCAACAGTTTTCTCTTGATTCATTCCCAGCAATGTATTTCACTCCTACATGTCACAGAAGTAAAACCTAATTTCTCAAGGTTCCTGTTATAGACTGTATCTCTGCAGGGAAAGCAACTGCCCCCATCCTATTTTCCTTATCTTTTTTACACTGGAAATTATATTTTAACCCCTTGTGTGATATTATAGCACAGTGAGTATTTCTTAAAGAATATCTACCAAAGCCATAGTAACCCTTTACAGTGTCTTCACCAATACAAGTCAGAAATACCTCTGTTTCCCTTATAGCACTTGTTAAATTATTAATAACTAACGGCTAAATTACGAGTTTTGAGGTATGAGTGAAAAAGCAGTGTTAAGGCTCTTTTTCACTACCGCTAGTATTACGATTCTTGCAGGTTTAGGGGCACCGCAAAGAGGAAGTGAGCAGCGCAGCTCCAAAAGCCGTCTCCGGGAACGGACAAAGGACAGCAAGTAAAAAAGACTGCACGGTTTAGGCAGGGATTGAAGAGGTGCACACCATCAAAGGATAGTCAGTCCGGCAAACAGAAGAAAGATAAAGGCTGCACACCAGGTCTTGAAAAGCAAATAGGAATTTATTCCAAACTTTCAGTTGCTGTACACACTACCAACAGACAACAGAGGAACGTTTCGTGCTGTGCGGCACGTAGTCATAGGATGGAAGGTAAGTGAAGACCAGGTAAGTTTATACCCCGTCCCACCAATCACAATACAAGTAAAGTTAAAAAACCAGGTGAGTAACAGGATACATATTTTACAGAAAGGACTGCATTTGGAAAAATATGTAAATGAATACACTTCAATGAAAAAGACCAACGATTGAGTGGAAAAGGGGAAGCAGATAATATTAGTTATTGTGCAGGGGAGTATCCTGTTACTCACCTGTTTTTTTAACTTTACTTGTATTGTGATTGGTGGGATGGGGTATAAACTTACCTGGTCTTCACTTACCTTCCATCCTATGACTACGTGCCGCACGGCACGAAATGCGTAAGGACACGCCTCCTTCCTCTGTTGTCTGTTGGTAGTGTGTACAGCGACTGAAAGTGTGGAATAAATTCCTATTTGCTTTTCAAGACTTGGTGTGCAGCCTTTTTCTTTCTTCTCTTAGGGGCACCGCACACTTTTTTGGCCGTAACGCAACGTAACTACCGCAGCTTTCAAAAAGTCCTTTTTCAATGGGACTTCCTTTGCGCCGGTATTACAAGTCTGCCTGGCAGGCCAAAAAGTGAGCGGTACACCCTAAAACTTCAAGATCCATACTGTAAACTGAAAGTCAGTAGTGAGTTTTACGCTACAAAGCTGTAACATAAAACTCATAACTAAAGTGCTAAAAAGTACACTAACACCCATAAACTACCTATTAACCCCTAAACCGAGGCCCTCCCGCATCGCAAACACTAAAATAAAATTATTAACCCCTAATCTGCTACTCCAGACATCGCCGCCACTATAATAAACATATTAATACCTAAACCGCCATACTCCCGCATCGCAAACCCTAGTTAAATATTATTAACCCCTAATCTGCCACCCCTAACATAGCCGCCACCTACCTAAATTTATTAACCCCTAATCTACCGCCCCCAACGTCGCCGCCACTATACTAAATTTATTAACCCCTAAACCTAACCCTAAGTCTAACCCTAACCCTAAAACCCACTAACTTTAATGTAATTAAAATAAATCTAAATAAAACCTACTATTAATCGCTAAATAATTCCTTTTTAAAACTAAATATTTACCTGTAAAATAAACCCTAAGTTAGCTACAATATAACTAATAGTTACATTGTAGCTAGCTTAGGTTTTATTTTTATTTCACAGGCAAGTTTGTATTTATTTTAACTAGGTAGAATAGTTACTAAATAGTTATTAACTATTTACTAACTACCTAGCTAAAATAAATACAAATTTACCTGTAAAATAAAACCTAACCTGTCTTACACTAACACCTAACCTTACACTACAATTAAATCAATTACATTAATACTAGGGTTGCACCGATACCATTTTTTTATGACTGAGTACAAGTACCGATACTTGTTTTCAAATACTCGCCGATACCAATTACCGATACTTTTTCTTTACTTTCATGTGACAGTTTACCAAGCACAATACAGACTAATTATTTAAGATTCATTCTTTATAATTATAAAGGGCTGTAATTCAAAAGACATTATGAAATAATAAAAAAGTTCACTAAACATGTTTATAAATAAAAAATATTACAATAAAATATTACATTTAAAGGGGTGTGCAATTGGGTTGTAGAGCTGTTATATAACATCAATCTGACATGTGTATGGAGGTTCGACTCTAAGTTGAACAGTTTCCACACTACTGCATGGGGCAGAAAGATATTTTTGGGCCATTTTAGACAGAGCTGGAAATCTGTTTAATAACTGCCCAGTACTTCAGGGGTTTGTCTGAACGAGGTACAGTGATCTCTCCTACAATAATACAAATAACAGCAATTTGTATTGGCAGAACAGTAGTAAACCATTTTTAGTTTAGTCTCCACTCCAGTTTAAAATGAAATGGGAACATGCAGTTTGAAAAGACGCCACGAGATAGCATATGGGTAGGAAGTAGAGGTATCGGTTTAAGTATCGGTGCATTTGCACGAGTACAAGTACTCATGTATATACTTGGTATCGGTACACTAAATTACACAAAATAAAAAAGAAATGATCAGATATTTAAACTAATTACACCTAATCTAATAGCCCTATCAAAATAAAAAGCCCCCCAAAATAAACCCCCCTAGCCTAAACTAAACTACCAATAGCCCATAAAAGGGCCTTTTGCGGGGCATTGCCCCAAAGAAATCAGCTCTTTTACCTGTATAAAAACAACCCCCCAACAGTAAAACCTACCACCCACACAACCAACCCCCCAAATAAAATCCAAACTAAAAAACCTAAGCTCCCCATTGCCCTGAAAAGGGCATTTGGATGGGCATTGCCCTTAAGAGGGCATTTAACTCTTTTTTTCGCCCAAAAAAATTCTATCAGCCAATCGGAATTAAAGGTGAAAAAATCCTATTGGCTGATGCAATCAGCCAATAGGATTGAGCTTCAATCCTATTGGCTGATCCAATCGGCCAATAGGATTGAGCTAGCATTCTATTAGCTGATTGGAACAGCCAATAGAATGCAAGCTCAATCCTATTGGCTGATTGCATCAGCCAATAGGATTTTTTCAGCTAGAATTCTATTAGCCAATCGGAATTCAAGGGACGCCATATTGGATGACATCATTTAAAGGAGAATTCATTGTACAAGAAGACGTCGATTGAAGAGGATGCTCCGCGACGGATGTCTTGAAGATGGACCTGCTCCGCGCCGGATGGATGAAGATAGAAGATGCCGTCTGGATGAAGACTTTTGCCCGGTTGGATGAAGACTTCTGCCGCTTCATTGAGGACTTCTGCTGGCTTCGTTGAGGATGGATGTCGGGTCTTCAAAAACTGTAAGTGGATCTTCGGGGGTTAGTGTTAAGCTTTTTTAAGGGATTATTGGGTGGGTTTTATTTTTAGATTAGGGTTTGGGCGGAAAAAGAGCGAAATGCCAGCTTAGGTTTTTTAGATAGGATTTTATTTGGGGGGTTGTTTGTATTTCTTTTTACAGGTAAAAGAGCTGATTTCTTTGGGGCAATGCCCGCAAAAGGAGTTTAGTTTAGGCTAGGTTTTTTTTATTTTGGGGGGGCTGTTTTTATTTTGATAGGGCTATTAGATTAGGTGTAATTAGTTTAAATATCTGATAATTTCTTTTTTTATTTTGTGTAATTTAGTGTTTTGTTTTTCTTGTAATTTAGTTAATTGTATTTAATTTATGTAATTGATTTAATTGTAGTGTAAGGTTAGGTGTTAGTGTAAGGCAGGTTAGGTTTTATTTTACAGGTAAATTTGTATTTATTTTAGCTAGGTAGTTAGTAAATAGTTAATAACTATTTAGTAACTATTGTACCTAGTTAAAATAAATACAAACTTACCTGTGAAATAAAAATAAAACATAAGCTAGATACAATGTAACTATTAGTTATAGCTAGTTTAGGGTTTACTTTACAGGTAAGTATTTAGTTTTAAATAGGAATTATTTAGTGATTAATAGTAGGTTTTATTTAGATTTATTTTAATTACATTAAAGTTAGTGGGTGTTAGGATTAGGGTTAGACTTAGGGTTAGGTTTAGGGGTTAATAAATGTAGGTAGGTGTCGGCAATGTTGGGACAGCAGATTAGGGGTTAATAAGTATAATGTAGGTGTGGGCGATGTCGGGGGCGGCACATTAGGGGTTAATAAGTATAATGTAGGTGCCGGCGATGTCGGGGGCGGCAGATTAGTGGTTAATAAGTGTAAGATTAGGGGTGTTTAGACTCTGGATTTATGTTAGGATGTTAGGTGTAAACATAAATTTTCTTTCCCCATAGGAATCAATGAAGCTGCGCTACAGAGCTTTACGCTCCTTTATTGCAGGGGTTAGGCTTTTTTTCAGCCGGATCTCCCCATTGATGTCTATGGGGAAATCGTGCACGAGCATGTAAAACCAGCTCACCGCAGCGCTGGTATTGGAGTGCAGTATGGAGCTCAAATTTGCTCTACGCTCACTTCTTGCCTGCTGACGCCGGGTTTTTGTAAACCTGTAATACCAGCACTGTAGGTAAGTGAGCAGTGACAATAACTTGCAAGTTAGTACCGCACTGCTCATAACGCAAAACTTGTAATCAAGCCAAATGTAAGTCTAATACTATGGTATAATATTAAGGGAGATATTCACCAGTAATTGGAGCGAGAATCTATATGAGAATACTAAAGAGAAATTAATATAAACTTATTGCTATAATGGTTAACTTTAGTAAAAGCCAATTGGGCCATTAGAGCACACTTTGGCCCCTAGTTATCAAGCCGTCAACCTCAAATACGCTTGAATTCTGCAGCGTATTTGTGGCGAGGCTGATTCGCCTTAGTTATCAAGCCCTGCTGCCCGGCAAAAGTAGAATATAGTGACGATCGATTCTTACGTCACTCCAGATGTTCCGAACGCAAGTTCGGCACAATCTGACTACTTTTGCTAGTTATCAAATGACTAGCAGGTACGCTCTGCACTTTTCCGGCCCAGAGTACCTGGTTTTCAATCCGCCGCCCTGGAGGCGGCGGATCCCATAGGAATCAATGGGAGTCTGACCATAGCAAAAGTTTATGTTCGCTGCTGCCCGATATCCCATTGATTCCTATGGGAGATGTCTGCACCTAACACCCTAACATGTACTCTGAGTCTAAACACCCCTAATCTGTCCCCCCCCTACACCGCCGCAACTAAATAAATGTATTACCCCCTAAACCACCGCTCCCGGAGCCCACCGCCACTCTAATAAACTGATTAACCCCTAAACCGCCGCTCCGGACCCCGCCGCCACTCTAATAAACTGATTAACCCCTAAACCGCCGCTACTTATTTTTTTTATTTTTTGTACTTTAGTTAGTTTATTTAATTGTATTTAATTGAAGTTATTTGTAGCTAATTTATTTAATTAATTTAATGATAGTGTAGTGTTAGGTTTAATTGTAACTTAGGTTAGGATTTATTTTACAGGTAATTTTGTATTTCTTTTAGCTAGGTAGTTATTAAATAGTTAATAACTATTTAATAACTATTCTAACTAGCTAAAATAAATACAAAGTTGCCTGTAAAATAAATATAAATCCTAAAATAGCTACAATATAATTATTTGTTATATTGTAGCTATACTAGGGTTTATTTTACAGGTAAGTATTTAGTTTTAAATAGGAAAAATTTATTTAATGATAGTGTAGTGTTAGGTTTAATTGTAACTTAGGTTAGGATTTATTTTACAGGTAAATTTGTCTTTATTTTAACTAGATGGCTATTAAATAGTTAATAACTATTTAATAGCTATTGTACCTAGTTAAAATAAATTTAAATTTGCCTGTAAAATAAAAATAAATCCTAAAATAGCTACAATATAATTATTAGTAATATTGTAGCTATATTAGGGTTTATTTTAAAGGTAAGTATTTAGTTTTAAATAGGATTAATTTAGTTAATAAGAGTTATAATATTTAGATGTATTTAATTAATATTTAAGTTAGGGGGGTGTTAGGGTTAGGGTTAGACTTAGGTTTAGGGGTTAATAATTTCATTATAGGTGGGGACGGTGTAGGGGGGCAGATTAGGGGTTAATAAGTTTAATATAGGTGGCGGCGGGGTCCGGGATCGGCAGGATAGGGGTTAATAAATTTATTATAGGTGGCGACGGTATAGGGGGGGCAGGATAGGGGTTACTAGGTATAATGTAGGTGGCGGCAGGGTCCGGGAGCGGCGGTTTAGGGGTTAATCAGTTTATTAGAGTGAGGGTGGGCTCCGGGAGTGGCGGTTTAGGGGTTAATGCATTTATTATAGTTGCGGCGGGGTCTAGGAGCAGCGGTTTAGGGGTTAATAACTTTATTTAGTTGCTGCGGGCTCCGGGGGCGCCGGTATAGGGGGTAGAACAATGTAGTTTAGTGTGAGTACTTAGTGACAGGGGTATCAATAAAGCTGGGAAAAAGCCGAAGAGCAGCGAGATCGGATGAGTGATAACTATCACAGTCCGCTGCTCATCGCCCCGTACTTGGTGCGCGGCTTTTTGACAGCTTTATTGATAACTTTGGCAACCGTATTCAGGTCCGCAGCGGCGATGTGAGGCGAGCTTAGGCGGGCATATTGGGGCCGGCGATGGCAGGTAAGTAGACACGTTGATAACTAGAGGCCATTGTCACTGCATATTGGCACAGTCCCCCTAGCACTCTGTCTACCTCCTAGAATCCCCAAACTACTGGTCTGAAAAAGAATCTAGCTACCCCATCTACTTCCAGACAGTTCTTTCTCAACCTGCATAGCGAGAACCCCCAAATAGCATCCACACTCACCATTGAATTATCAACAATTTTCAAGGTTATTACTTAAAATACCAGGCACAATATCATATAAATCTGTAAAAAAAAGTTTAATAACAAACAACACAGTGTAGGTTCATTATAAAAGGGACTAACATATATAAATATAGGAAAATGAATTACACTGTTGTGGGACACAAAAGCAGATAATTATATTCTTGGATTAAGGAATATCTAAGTCGGCTATAATTAAAAAAAAAGAACATTAATAATAATAATGAACTATCAGGCTAAATGGGGTCAGCTTTATCATCAGCATATTTATCCATTATTGAAATGATGCATAAGGGAATGCTTTGTAACTCTGCGTTCCTCTCTTTTCTCTGAATTTTGTGTCTAATATTTATTTCTATGTTACCTTCAAATGATTCCTTTTCATTTCTGATAAGCTGTGAGTGCAAAATATAATTTACACAGTATTCTTAAAAAAACACTTCTCAAATTTATGAGCAATATTGCCCCTAAATATATAAAGAAAAACAAAAGCCATATACAGTAATAGCTCAGATAAGCACAGGAAGCCTGACAAATATTTCTGTGGAGATATAAAATAAAATTGTCCATTATAAAATAAAAATAAATTATAGTCACAATTGTATTACTAAGAAAGTATCTATTCATTTTTCTTATACTATGTGATCTCTAGAGGGTAATTTGAAAGAGACTCTAATCATTAGAAAGCTCTCAAGTGTGTGTTTTGTTTTTTTTTTGATGGGCATTCATTGCCCACTTTTTGATATCTGTATTTGTTATCTAAAAGACTATGGCCTAGATTCCGAGTTTTGTGTTACAGTGCGGTACAGCTATACAGCTTAAAAATTGGCCATTGCGCGTGGAATGGCCGGTAATGCATATTATGAGTCGCGGCGGTATAGGCTGTAACGCATGCATTTTAGCCTTAATGCAACCCTCCATGCCACACTCAAAAAATTACAGCCTATACCGACACAAGCCATTCCGCAATCTGAGACCAGTAGTTATGGATTTTGCAAAACAAAAATGTTTCACAAAACTCATAACTAAAATGTTAAAAAGTACACTAACTATTAACCCCTAAACCCCCACCCACCCACAAACACTAAAATAAACCTATTAACCCCTAAACCGCGGGTCCCCCACATCTTAACTAATAAACTAAACCTATTAACCCCTAATCCGCCGTTCCCCGACACTAAATAAAGCTATTAACCCTTAAACCACCAGCCCCCCACATCGCAACTAATAAACTAAACCTATTAACCCATAAACCGATGCCCCCCCACATTGCAAAACACTAAATTAAACTATTAACCCCTAAACCTAACACCCTCATAACTTTAAATTAAAAGTAACAATATAACTACAGTATCTTTAA
Source organism: Bombina bombina (assembly GCF_027579735.1). NCBI lineage: Eukaryota > Metazoa > Chordata > Amphibia > Anura > Bombinatoridae > Bombina > Bombina bombina. Next base: position 240,918,592 of record NC_069499.1, on the reverse strand, counting down.
ATAAATAAAAACTTACCTGTGAAATAAAAAAAACTAACATTAAATTATAAATTAACCTAAAATTAAAAAAAACTAACACTACGAAAAATATAAAAAAATCTAACATTACAAAAAATAATAAACACTAAAAATACGAAAAATAAAAAACTCTAAGATTACAAAAAATAATAAACAAAATAATCAAAAATAAAAACAATTACACCTAATCTAATAGCCCTATAAAAATAAAATGCCCCCCCAAAATAAAAAACACCCCCTAACCTACAATAAACTACCAATAGCTGTTAAAAAGGCCTTTTGTAGGGCATTGCCCTAAGTTAAACAGCTCTTTTACAATAAAATATTACAAAGTCCCCCAAAAAGTAACCCCCCCCCACCCAACCAACCCCTCAAAATAAAAAATCTAAGTCTAAATAAACCCTAAGCTACCTATTGCCTCTAAAGGGGCATTTGTATGGGCATTGCCCTTAAATGGGCATTCAGCTCTTTTACTGCCCTTAAAAGGGCATTCAGCTCTTTTACAGTGCCCATCACTAATCTAAAAAAAAAAACACCAACATTTTAAAAAAAAAACCCAAACACTAACCCAATAAAATCTACTCAAGGTTCCTGAAATCTGGACATCCATCTTCATTCAGGCGGCGAGAAGTCTTCATCCATCGCGGGGCCATCTTCTTTCTTCATCCCACGTGTCACGGAGCTTCTTTGCTGACGGCGTGGACATTCAGCGTGGAGCATCCTCTTCATACGGTCACCAGCATACACTGAAGCTTGAATGTATGATACCCGTTTAAATATGGGGTACCTTGCATTCCTATTGGCTGACATTTTCAAATCAGTTTTTTTTAGATTAGGGATGGACACTGTAAAAGAGCTTAATGCCCTTTTAAGAGCAGTAAAAGAGCTTAATGCCCTTTTAAGGGCAATGCAAATACAAATGCCCCTTTAGGGGCAATGGATAGCTGAGGTTTTATTTGGACTTAGGTTTTAATTTTGGGGGGTGGGTTGGGTGGGGTGTTTTTTTTTACTTTTAGGGGGGATTTTGTAATATTTTAATATAAAACTTAGGGATATGCCCTACAAAAGGACATTTTAAGGGCTATTGGTAGTTTATTATAGGTTAGCGGGTGTTTTTATTTTGGGGGGCTTTTTAATTCTTATAGGGCTATTAGATTAGGTATAATTGTTTTTATTTTTGATTATTTTGTTTAATATTTTTTGTAACCTTAGAGTTTTTTATTTTTCGTGTTTATTATTTTTTGTAATTTTTTGATTTTTTTCGTAGTGTTAGGTTTTTTTAAATTTGTAATTTAGGTTTTTATTGGTAGTTTTTTTATTTTATTAGAATAGTAATGTTAGGTTAATTTATAGTTTAATGTTAGTTTTTATTTCACAGGTAAGTTTTTATTTATTAAAAGATAGTTATATTGTAAATTTTAATTTAAAGTTAGGGGGTGTTAGGTTTAGAGGTTAATAGTTTAATTTAAATTTTTTAAAATGTTTTGCAATGTGAGGGTCCAGCGGTTTAGTGTTTAATAGGTTTAGTCTATTAGTTGCGATGTGGGGTGGCAGCAGTTTAGGGGTTAATAGGTTTATTTAGGTGTTAGCGATGCGGGGGGCAGCGGTTTAGGGGAAATCACTTTATTTAGTGTTGGGGAGCAATGAATTATGGGTTAATAACTTTATTTAGCTTTGGTGATGTTGCGGAGCACCGGATTAGGGGTTAATAACTTTAGTGTTGGTGATGTCGGGAAGCGACAGATTAGGGGTTAATATCTTTATTTAGTGTCGGCGATCGGTGGATTAGGGAATAATATCTTTATTTTGTGTCGGCATACAGATGGGAAATGGCTTAGGACTGATAAACCGGGCTAAGAACAATTGAGGCCAAGCCATTAAAGCATTGTAAATCGCTCTCAACTCCAAGATGTTAATGGGGAAAGCAGACTCCTACCGAGTCCATAGTCCCTGCGCCTTTAACAAAGTCCCAGACTGTTCCCCAGCCTAACAGGCTGGCGTCTGTGGTAACAATCACCCAGGAAGGTCTCCAGAAGCATGTGCCCTGAGATAGATGGTCCTGAGAAAGATCTGTCTATCCTCTGAGACAGATCCGAATGGTCTCTGTTCCATTGTCTGAGCATGCATAATTGCAGGGCTCTCAAATGGAATCGAGCAAAGGGAATGATGTCCATGGAAGCGACCATCGGACCAATTATCTCCATACATGAGCCATTGATGGCCAAACAGTAGACTGGAGAGAGAGGCAAAAGGAGACAATTTTGGATTTTCTGACCTCCGTCAGAAAAATTTTCATAGATAGGGAATCTATTATGGTCCCTAAGAAACAACTCTTTTCCAGATTCACTTTCCAACCATGGGAACGTATAATAGACAACAAGATCTTTGTATGAGAGTTTGCATGTTGAAAAGATGGTGACTGAACCAATATGTCATCCAGGTATGGCACCACTGCAATTCCCCGAGACCTGATCACTGCCAAGAGAGCCCACAGAACCTTTGAGAAAATTCTGGGAGCTGTGGCAATGCCAAACGGAAGAGCCACAAACTGAAAGTGTATGTCTAGAAAGGCGGATCTCAGGAATTTGTGATGATCCCTGTGGATGGGAACATCAAGATACGTGACCTTCAGGTCTATAGTCATCATGAACTAACCCTCTTGGACCAAAGGAAGAATGGAACGAATGGTTTCCATTTTGAAGGATGGTACCCTGAGAAACTTGTAGAGGCACTTTAGGTCTAAAATGGGTCGAAAAGTTCCCTCTCAGCCAATAGGATTTGAGCAGCTCTCATCCTATTGGCTGATTGGAATAGCCAATAGGATGAGAGCTGCTCAAATCCCATTGACTGATTGGAACAGCCAATAGGATTTTAGCAGCTCTAATCCTATTGGCAGATTGAAATTTTTCAGCCAATAGGAATGCAAGAGACGCCATCTTGGATGACGTCACTTGCATTCAAGTTTCAGTTTACGACGGCGACCCTCATTAAAGAGGACCTCTGCAATGGATATCTTCAGGATGGACCCGCTCCAAGCCAGATGGATGAAGATAGAAGATTCCGCCTGGCTAAAGACTTCGCCGGATGGATGAAAATGGAAGAGGCCACCCAGATGAAGACTTATTGCCGCCCGGATGGAGACTTCTTGCCGGCTGGATGGATCCTTCAAGCGGGACTTCAATAACTGTAAGTGGATCGTCGGGGCTCAGTGTTAGGTTTATTTATGTTTTTTTGGGTTGGTTTTATTTTTAGAGTAGGGTCTGGGCAGTAAAAGAGCTAAATGCCGTTTTAAGGGCAATGCCCATACAAATGCCCTTTTCAGGGTAATGTGGAGTTTAGGCTATTTTAGATAGGGTTTTTATTGGGGGGGGTTGGTTGTGAGGGTGGTGGGTTTTACTGCTGGGGGTGTTTGTATTTCTTTTTACAGGTACAAGAGCTGATTTCTTTGGGGCAATGCCCCACAAAAGGCCCTTTTAAGGGCCACGGGTAGTTTATTGTAGGCGAGGGTTTTTTTTATTTATGGGGGGGGGCTTTTTTATTTTGATAGGGCTATTACATAAGGTGTAATTCTTTTTGATTTTTGAAAATGTGTTTTTTTTCCCGTAATTTAATGTTTGTTTGTTTTTTGTAACTTAGCATTTATTTTTCTTGTAGTTTAATAATTTGTAATAAGGTTAATTAGTAGATTTAAATAATTTGAGTAGGGTTAGTTTTTTTTTTAATATGTAATATGTAGGTCCGGGAATGGATAGGAGTTAATACGTTTATTTAGGTTGTGGCGGGGTCGGGGAGCGGTGGGATAGGGGTTAATACTATTATTTAGGCAGCGGCGGGGTCGGGGAGTGGCGGGATAGGGGTTAATACTTTTATTTAGGTTGCGGCGGGGTCGGGGAGCGGCAGGATAGGGGTTAATACTTTTATTTAGGTTGCAGCGGGTCTGGAGCGTCAGGATAGGGGTTAATACTTTTATTTAGGTTGCGGCGGGGTCAGGGAGTGGCAGAATAGGGGTTAATAACATTATGTAGGTGGCAACGACATCGGGGAGGCAGATTAGGGGTGTTTAGACTCGGGGGTTTATGTTAGGGTGTTAGATGTAAACGTTACTTGTTTTCAACCATGGAAATCAATGTGATATCTGGCAGCATCGAACATAAGCTTTCGCTGCTTTCAGACTCCCATTGATTCCTATGGCATCCACGGCCTCCAGGGTGGCGGATTGAGAACCATGTACGCTGGGCCTGAATAGCCACAAGTGTACCTGTTAACTATTTGATAACTTGGAAAAAGTGTCAAATAGTGCCTAATGTGTAATCGGAACATCTGTAATGACGTAAGCATCGATCTGTGTCGGATTGAGACCGGCGGATCGTATGTTACATCACAGATTTCAAATTTTGCTGGTCTGTAGGCTTTGATAACTAGGTTGGATCAAGCTCGCAACAATTACTCTGCGAATTCCAGCGCATTTGCTGTTGACGGCTTGATAGATATCCCCCATTGGGCTTAGAGGGCAACAATTTATATTTAAATTAAAGTGTTCTAGCTAAGCATGCAGCACATAATTACATAGGCAAAACAATTTGTGCCTCTAGGCATAACAAGCATGTGTCAAAAAAACACAGAATCTTGGTCCATGTCCATAATGCTAAATAAAAAATTCTCCAAATTGAAGAATTTTTTTTTAAAAACACTGTCACTTAAAGAATTTTTAATACCACAATTTGGCTGCCAGAAGTCTCTAAAATGATTGTATAGTAGATCGACACTTCAATGACGCCGCTCAGCTCCGTGAATATCCGACAGCAGAGAGAAGTCATGTGACCTTCAGAGAGAGGAAACTACGCAGCAACTAAAAGGTGGGCATCTCCCTCTGCCTACAACATATGATGCAAGTAGCTGCAGCTCGTTAAAACTTAAAGGGACATGCCACCCACATTTTTTTCTTTTATGATTTAGAAAGAGAATGCAATTTTAAACATCTTTCTAATTTACTTATATTATCTAATTTGTTTTATTCTCTTGATATTCTTTGATGAAAAGCATATCTAGATATGCTCACTAGCTGCTGATTGGTTGCTGCACATAGAAGCATCGTGTGATTGGCTCACCATGTGCATTGCTTTTTCTTCAACTAAGGATATTTAAAAAATGAAGCAAAATAAATAATGGAAGTGATTTGTAATGTTGTTTAAATTTCTATTCTCTATCTGAATCATGAAAGAAAGATTTTGGGTTTAGTGAACCTTTAAGCAGTTTGTCAGTTAGCCTGTTCTAGCTAAGCAAGTAAAGAAAACCAACTGCCAAAGTTTATACATAAATTCTTGTATAAAACATAAGCTACACACATACTAATAAAGTATTTCAGCAAAATTAGCCCAAAGAGGAAAAAAGTCCAAATAAAGGGAAGATTAACCCCTAGGGGCCCATTTATCAAGCTTCAGAAACAGCAGTTATGAACCAGCGGTCTAAAGATCGTTGCTCCATAACCCTGTCCGCCTGCTCTGAGCAGGCGGACACACTCCGCCAAAAATCAACCTGATCGCGTACGATCGGGTTGATTGACACCTCCCTGCTGGCGGCTGATTGGCCGCGAATCTGCAGGTGGTGGCGTTGCACCAGCAGCTCACAAGAGCAGCTGGTGCAATGCTGAACACGGATAGCGTATTCAGTGAGGTCTGGCGGACCTGATCCGCACTGTCAGCTCAGGTCCGCCAGACCTTTGATAAATATCACCCCTAGTCTCAACATTCATAATGTGCCTGCCCACTGCCAAAGAAAATCCTGTATAAAGGATTTTAAAAATGTCCCCATCTACTGCATATGACATATTCTTCTGAAGTGCAAGTCTCCAAGACCTAGAAGACAAAAGCACTTACCTGCAGTCTAGCTGTCCAGCAGGCATGAAAGGACACATATTCCTTACAGAGAAAAAGAAAGAACCTGTAGAAAAAGAAAGAACAGAGTAACCAACTCTGGCTTTCTGTACCATGGGCAGCAATGTGTTAGGAAAAAAACCAAGGACTACCTCCCAACTTCCTAACTGCTTATAAGCCACCACTACTCTACTGAAGAGATTGACGTGGACTCAGCTAAACCCAAATCCTTGCTTGCAAGGAAAAGTACCCGAAAAAGGAATTAATTTCTTCCGACACCAAACTTTACCTCAATCATTGACAGAGGCAAAGAGAATGACTGCGGATTATGGGTAGAGGAGTGACACTTAACAGATTTGCTGTGGTGCTCTTTGCCTCCTCCTGCTGGGCAGGAGTGAGATTCCTGATATTCCCCCTAGTAATTGAATGACGTTGTGGACTCTCCATATCTTAGGAAAGAAAATGTATTGCAGACAGGTTAGCACTTGTATTATAAGCTGAAAGTAAAACGTTAGCGCAAGAGCGAAAGTCAGATGCGCGCTAGCTTCAGGACTTTGGATACCACAACAGTGCTACAAAATAACAGATATCGTTTGTGCGCTAACCTGGCACTGCATTAGACCAACTACACTAAACCTGAAGTACACTACAAATACTTTAAAGTCCAATGCTCTTCACATAGAAGAAACTGTTTTTTATTTTCAAATATATATTTCTATATATATATATATATATATATATATATATATATATATATATATATATTCAAGGATTGATACAGCGCCTATATGTCCAATATACTGTTGGGGTATGTAAGGAGTATAAAATAAATAAAAAAATAAATAAAATAAATGAAAGTCCAGCTAAAAATTACATATAAAATATATGAACTCAGAAACAATGTTCATATGAGTCCTAAAAATGTATATGGTTCGTAGTGAATCTCCAGATGTAGTTGATATACAGTTATAGATGGTATATAATACCCTTACCAGATACTACCTCAATCGAATGAGGTAAGTATGCCGCACTGGGGGTATATATAGATGATTGGATTTCCTCCTTGTATCCAGCTGTAGTGCCTCTTATAGTATTCGTTAACCTCCTGGAGTATGCAGGGATGTGTTTCTGATGGTGAATAGATCCCTTACACTTCCTGTGGGTTGGTGGTTGGCCTCTTGGAGTGCTTTTTCTGTCCTGGTATTAACTTTCTCCAGCGTAAGGATACCCAGGGAGACAAAAAAGAGTATATAGTGTAATACCGTTTATTTCTAAATAAGCACAGAAATACAATTTACATAGCACTCACATTTGACATCCTCAAGCAGTATGAGGTATGTATATGGCATATATAATTTAGATGGATCCTTCCACAGGTTAGAACAGGATGCAGGATCCCCAGTATTAGTTAGAAACTTCGTAAAGAAGTTGCATACAGCTGTGGTGTATTCCAAGATAAATGATACAGTGCAATACAAATGTCACACAAAATAACGCTAGTAAACTAGCTGCAAGGAAGGACAAAATAATATAAAAACAACAGGTAGAGCATAGATTAAAATGTATATAAAAAAAGTTAATTCCCTGACGCGTTTCAAAGGTTTAAATCCTTCTTCTTCAGAGGGTTGAGTGAAGTGCTGGGCCGTTATCGTTTGTTTTGTACGCTTCGGGCGGCGGCACGCCCTCAGCGTATGATTGGTCATATGGGCCCGCGTTACGTGACGTTAGTTTCATGTTTGTTTAGATGCAGTGTGTATACTGCGTGGTGTATTGATTGGTTACATATTGGTACACGTGATTAGACAGAAATGTATGCTGATAGGTCGAATACAGTAGAGACCTGTGGGATATGTAGTTTTCAGACTACTCAATATTTCCCATTGTCATTTTCGATAGCGATCTTTTCAGTATATTAATATAATGTGGTGTACATTATACTAGAGTGGAATCATATTATGGTGTATGATATGAGGTAGATGCTCACATAAACACATGTTAACATTTTATAATACCTGGATTTCCAGTGATGTGTTCATCCCTTCTGTATTTTTATACAATGGTTATTATATGAAAAATATATATATTACTAGTTTGTTTATTACTGTTAGTATGCTTATTTAAAGGTTTCTTTTTAGCATACACATAGAAGACCCATGTATTATTAGATTTTGCTTATTATAGAGTATATATTATATGCTCAGTACATTTGGGATACAATGTGTGTTAGAAACATTTCAATATAGCATATTTCTTAAGGTTCTGAAATTATATATAGCCCCTTTGGAAGGCTATTATTTAGTCCATAGTAAGAATATATACATCTTTAGTATGTATTATAGTCATATTCCTTTGTATAGGGTATATGCTATATATTATATCAAGATATCTATGGCTTAATACATCAACATTCTTGGGTCCAGTGATGAACTGATCTTATTAGCTAAATAGTATCTATATATATACAGTTCCTACTTCATATATCACTCCCATCACTTGGTCTCAAAGTAGTTAATGTGTAATGATATAGACGTATCTATGTAGAATATTATGTTATTTGTGGGTATTTAATATGGAATAAATAGTACTATAATATATGTTATTAGTTCTTGGTCTTGTAAGATATAGATAGATATGGATAGAACATACATGTTGTTACAAAAGTTGCTGTATATTCAGGGAGTTTAGAGTTATGTAACCTACTGGATTAAGAAGGCTGCTATATCTATATCTTTATTGAGGCCTTTGGGGGTCATGGAATCTAATTTGTGTATCCATTGGGTTTCCCTCCGTCTTAAATGGAGTTCTCTGCTTATACCCTCTGGTGGATCCCTGATGTGTTCAAGTATGGTGCCTCTTAGACATGCCGGATTAGAGTTATGTATTAGGCGAAAGTGATTCGACACACTATGGCCTAGATTTAGAGTTCGGCGGTAGCCGTGAAAACCAGCGTTAGAGGCTCCTAACGCTGGTTTTAGGCTACCGCCGGTATTTGGAGTCACTCAAAAAAGGGTCTAAAGCTCACTTTTCAGCCGCGACTTTTCCATACCGCAGATCCCCTTACGTCAATTGCGTATCCTATCTTTTCAATGGGATCTTCCTAACGCCGGTATTTAGAGTCGTTTCTGAAGTGAGCATTAGAGCTCTAACGACAAAACTCCAGCCGCCGGAAAAAAGCAGGAGTTAAGAGCTTTCTGGGCTAACGCCGGTTCATAAAGCTCTTAACTACTGTACCCTAAAGTACACTAACACCCATAAACTACCTATGTACCCCTAAACTGAGGTCCCCCCACATCGCCGCAACTCGAAGACATTTTTTTAACCCCTAATCTGCCGACCGCCACCTACGTTATACTTATGTACCCCTAATCTGCTGCCCCTAACCCCGCCGACCCCTGTATTATATTTATTAACCCCTAACCTGCCCCCCACAACGTCGCCGCCAGCTACCTACAATAATTAACCCCTAATCTGCCGACCGCAAAGCGCCGCCACCTACGTTATCCTTATGTACCCCTAATCTGCTGCCCCTAACACCGCACACCCCTATATTATATTTATTAACCCCTAATCTGCCCCCCTCAACGTCGCCGACACCTGCCTACACTTATTAACCCCTAATCTGCCGAGCGGACCTGAGTGCTACTATAATAAAGTTATTAACCCCTAATCCGCCTCACTAACCCTATCATAAATAGTATTAACCCCTAATCTGCCCTCCCTAACATCGCCGACACCTAACTTCAATTATTAACCCCTAATCTGACGACCGGAGCTCATCGCTACTATAATAAATGGATTAACCCCTAAAGCTAAGTCTAACCCTAACACTAACACCCCCCTAACTTAAATATAATTTAAATCTAACGAAATTAATTAACTCTTATTAAATAAATTATTCCTATTTAAAGCTAAATACTTACCTGTAAAATACATCCTAATATAGCTACAATATAAATTATAATTATATTGTAGCTATTTTAGGATTAATATTTATTTTACAGGCAACTTGGTAATTATTTTAACCAGGTACAATAGCTATTAAATAGTTAAGAACTATTTAATAGTTACCTAGTTAAAATAATAACAAAATTACCTGTAAAATAAATCCTAACCTAAGTTATAATTAAACCTAACACTACCCTATCAATAAATTAATTAAATAAAATACCTACAATTATCTACAATTAACCTAACACTACACTATCAATAAATAAATTAAATACAATTGCTACAAATAACTACAATTATATAAACTAACTAAAGTACAAAAAATAAAAAAGAACTAAGTTACAAAAAATAAAAAAATATTTACAAACATAAGAAAAATATTACAACAATTTTAAACTAATTACACCTACTCTAAGCCCCCTAATAAAATAACAAAGACCCCCAAAATAAAAAAATGCCCTACCCTATTCTAAATTAATAGAGTTAAAAGCTCTTTTACCTTACCAGCCCTGAACAGGGCCCTTTGCGGGGCATGCCCCAAGAAAATCAGCTCTTTTGCCTGTAAAAAAAAACATACAATACCCCCCCCAACATTACAACCCACCACCCACATACCCCTAATCTAACCCAAACCCCCCTTAAATAAACCTAACACTAAGCCCCTGAAGATCTTCCTACCTTGTCTTCACCATCCAGGTATCACCGATCCGTCCTGGCATCCGGTGCTGAAGAGGTCCAGAAGAGGCTCCAAAGTCTTCCTCCTATCCGGCAAGAAGAGGACATCCGGACCGGCAAACATCTTCTCCAAGCGGCATCTTCGATCTTCTTCCATCCGGTGCGGAGCGGGTCCATCTTGAATCAGCCGACGCAGATCCATCCTCTTCTTCCGGCGTCTCCCGACGAATGACGGTTCCTTTAAGGGACGTCATCCAAGATGGCGTCCCTCGAATTCCGATTGGCTGATAGGATTCTATCAGCCAATCAGAATTAAGGTAGGAATATTCTGATTGGCTGATGGAATCAGCCAATCAGAATCAAGTTCACTCCTATTGGCTGATCCAATCAGCCAATCAGATTGAGCTCGCATTCTATTGGCTGTTCCGATCAGCCACTAGAATGCGAGCTCAATCTGATTGGCTGATTGGATCAGCCAATAGGATTGAACTTGATTCTGATTGGCTGATTCCATCAGCCAATCAGAATTTTCCTACCTTAATTCCGATTGGCTGATAGAATCCTATCAGCCAATCGGAATTCGAGGGACGCCATCTTGGATGACGTCCCTTAAAGGAACCGTCATTCGTCGGGAGACGCCGGAAGAAGAGGATGGATCCGCGGCTGATTCAAAATGGACCCGCTCCGCACCGGATGGAAGAAGATCGAAGATGCCGCTTGGAGAAGATGTTTGCCGGTCCGGATGTCCTCTTCTTGCCGGATAGGAGGAAGACTTTGGAGCCTCTTCTGGACCTCTTCAGCACCGGATGCCAGGACGGATCGGTGATACCTGGATGGTGAAGACAAGGTAGGAAGATCTTCAGGGGCTTAGTGTTAGGTTTATTTAAGGGGGGTTTGGGTTAGATTAGGGGTATGTGGGTGGTGGGTTGTAATGTTGGGGGGGGGGAATTGTATGTTTTTTTTTACAGGCAAAAGAGCTGATTTTCTTGGGGCATGCCCCGCAAAGGGCCCTGTTCAGGGCTGGTAAGGTAAAAGAGCTTTTAACTCTATTAATTTAGAATAGGGTAGGGCATTTTTTTATTTTGGGGGTCTTTGTTATTTTATTAGGGGGCTTAGAGTAGGTGTAATTAGTTTAAAATTGTTGTAATATTTTTCTTATGTTTGTAAATATTTTTTTATTTTTTGTAACTTAGTTCTTTTTTATTTTTTGTACTTTAGTTAGTTTATGTAATTGTAGTTATTTGTAGCAATTGTATTTAATTTATTTATTGATAGTGTAGTGTTAGGTTAATTGTAGGTAATTGTAGGTATTTTATTTAATTAATTTATTGATAGGGTAGTGTTAGGTTTAATTATAACTTAGGTTAGGATTTATTTTACAGGTAATTTTGTTATTATTTTAACTAGGTAACTATTAAATAGTTCTTAACTATTTAATAGCTATTGTACCTGGTTAAAATAATTACCAAGTTGCCTGTAAAATAAATATTAATCCTAAAATAGCTACAATATAATTATAATTTATATTGTAGCTATATTAGGATGTATTTTACAGGTAAGTATTTAGCTTTAAATAGGAATAATTTATTTAATAAGAGTTAATTAATTTCGTTAGATTTAAATTATATTTAAGTTAGGGGGGTGTTAGTGTTAGGGTTAGACTTAGCTTTAGGGGTTAATCCATTTATTATAGTAGCGATGAGCTCCGGTCGTCAGATTAGGGGTTAATAATTGAAGTTAGGTGTCGGCGATGTTAGGGAGGGCAGATTAGGGGTTAATACTATTTATGATAGGGTTAGTGAGGCGGATTAGGGGTTAATAACTTTATTATAGTAGCGCTCAGGTCCGCTCGGCAGATTAGGGGTTAATAAGTGTAGGCAGGTGTCGGCGACGTTGTGGGGGGCAGGTTAGGGGTTAATAAATATAATATAGGGGTCGGCGGTGTTAGGGGCAGCAGATTAGGGGTACATAAGGATAATGTAAGTTGCGGCGGTTTACGGAGCGGAAGATTAGGGGTTAATAATATAATGCAGGGGTCAGCAATAGCGGGGGCGGCAGATTAGGGGTTAATAAGTGTAAGGGTAGGGGTGTTTAGACTCGGGGTACATGTTAGAGTGTTAGGTGCAGACGTAGGAAGTGTTTCCCCATAGGAAACAATGGGGCTGCGTTAGGAGCTGAACGCTGCTTTTTTGCAGGTGTTAGGTTTTTTTTTAGCTCAAACAGCCCCATTGTTTCCTATGGGGGAATCGTGCACGAGCACGTTTTTGAGGCTGGCCGCGTCCGTAAGCAACTCTGGTATCGAGAGTTGCATTTGCGGTAAAAATGCTCTACGCTCCTTTTTTGGAGCCTAACGCAGCATTTTTTTGAACTCTCGATACCAGAGTTAATTTTATGGTGCGGCCAGAAAAAAGCCCGCGTAGCGTTAACAGCCCATCTACCGCCAAACTCCAAATCTAGGCCTATGTTTTTTGAAGCTACTTTCTATATTTCTAATGTGTTCTAAAAGTCTGGTTTTGTAGGGTCTAGTGGTGCGCCCTACATATTGAAGCCCACAATTACATTCGATGAGGTACACTACATATTCTGTTTTGCAGTTAGTAATTGAATCCAGTTCCCAGCTTTTGTTGTTTGAGGATGAAGTGATTTTTTTGGTGGGTTTATTATTGTTGTAGTGGTGTTTACAGGCCTCACAGTTAAGACGGTTGCATTTAAAGAAACCTTTTGTCTTGTTTTGCAGCCAGTTGGTAGTTTTTATAGTCTTGGTTGTGGATTTTAATTTGCTTGGAGCTATTGTTGCTCTGATATTTTTACCCTTTCTAAAGACCAGTTTTGGGTTGTTCTTAGTTATTTCGTTTAGCAGGGTATCCTTTTTCAATATATGCCAATGTTTGTTTAGGATGGTTTTAATGGCATTAGCACCTTTATTATATGTTGTGATCATTAGTGGTGTATCTTTTTGTTTTTTTGCTGTTTTTCTTGGGGGTTTTTAGTAATGTATCTCTATCCATTTTATTTACCTTATCAAATGCTTTGTGTATGTTATCAGCTTTGTACCCTTTGTTTATTAATTTATTAGTTAAGATATTTGATTCATGTAGGAAGTCTTTCTGTCTGGAGCAATTCCTTTTTATGCGTTGGAATTGTCCGTATGGTATGCTTTGTATCCAAGCTGGATGATGGCAGCTGGTTGCTGTTAAATAACTATTACTATCTGTAGCTTTGCTGTATAATTTTGTTTGAACGGAGTTTTCTTCATGATAGAGTATGAGGTCAAGGAATTCAATTTCTTTTGAATTAGTTTTGTCTGTAAATGTTAAATTGAAGTCATTAGTATTGATGTGGTTGACAAAGTCTTGAATTGTGTTGTTATTATCCTTGTGTTCCCATATTACTATAATGTCATCAATAAAACGGAGATATGTTTTGATGTTATCTTTAAAGGGGTTATTGTCCCAGATGTGTTTGTCCTCCCACATGCCCATATATAGGTTGGCATAGCTGGGGGCGAATTTCGTCCCCATAGCTGTGCCACCTATTTGAAGGAAATATTCGTTATTGAAGGTAAAGTAGTTTTTTTGTAGGATGAACTTGGCGGAATCTTTTATGAATTTGATTGGATAATTTATTAAGCCAATAGTCTAGTGCTTCTATACCTTTATTGTGGGGGATATTAGTATATAAGGAGCTGACGTCCAATGTGAGCCAGCAGAAATTATCTTTCCATTTGATATTGGATAGTTTGCTTATAGTGTCGGGTGTATCTCTAATGTGTGATTTGAGTTTAGGTACCAGAGGTTGAAGGAATGAGTCTATATATTCTGACAATTTAGTCGTGAGTGACCCTATTCCAGAAATGATAGGTCTTCCAGGGGGATTGGTATTTGATTTATGTATTTTGGGTGTGTGGTAGAAGGTGGCCACTTTCGGGTTAGTAATAGATAGAAAGAGGAATTCATAATTGTTAATTATGTTTTCATGTTTTGCAGTATCTAGGAGATTTTTATATTCTCGTAAATAACAATCTGTTGGATCAGTTTTGAGAGGTCTATATGTTTCATTATCACCGAGTAATCTCATAGCTTCCTTGATGTAATCTGCTCTGTCCTGTATGATGATCCCTCCTCCCTTGTCGGCCTCCCTTATTACTATTTCATTGTCTTCTTTTAGCTGTTTTAAAGTAATTTTTTCTTTCTTGGTAAGATTATCTTTTTTTATTTTGTATGTTTCGCACATTTGTAGCAGGTCTTCCTGAACTAGCTTTTCAAATACCGGGATGTAATTCCCTTTGGAGTGTGTAGGGAAAAAAGTAGAGATAGGTTTGAAGTTTGAATGTGAGGGAAAATTTACAGTTACTGTACTAGAGCTAGATGCATGGTCATTAGCCATAGGATTATCATTGTCATTTAGTAATGCTTCTAGATCTATTAGAGCGTTTAGATCTTTGTCATCTAGTTGTGATGGAACAGAGTAACCAACTCTGGCTTTTGTCCCTCCTTGCAGCTAGTTTACTAGCGTTATTTTGTGTGACATTTGTATTGCACTGTATCATTTATCTTGGAATACACCACAGCTGTATGCAACTTCTTTACGAAGTTTCTAACTAAGACTGGGGATCCTGCATCCTGTTCTAACCTGTGGAAGGATCCATCTAAATTATATATGCCATATACATACCTCATACTGTTTGAGGATGTCAAATGTGAGTGCTATGTAAATTGTATTTTTGTGCTTATTTAGAAATAAACGGTATTACACTATATACTCTTTTTTGTCTCCCTGGGTATCCTTACGCTGGAGAAAGTTAATACCAGGACAGAAAAAGCACTCCAAGAGGCCAACCACCAACCCACAGGAAGTGTAAGGGATCTATTCACCATCAGAAACACATCCCTGCATACTCCAGGAGGTTAACGAATACTATAAGAGGCACTACAGCTGGATACAAGGAGGAAATCCAATCAGCTATATATACCCCCAGTGCGGCATACTTACCTCATTCGATTGAGGTAATATCTGGTAAGGGTATTATATACCAGCTATACTGTATATCAACTACATCTGGAGATTCACTACGAACCATATACATTTTTAGGACTCATATGAACATTGTTTCTGAGTTCATATATTTTATATGTAATTTTTAGCTGGACTTTCATTTATTTTATTTATTTTTTTATTTATTTTATACTCCTTACATACCCCAACAGTATATTGGACATATAGGCACTGTATCAATCCTTGAATATACATTTACTCTTACTGTCTAGGGCTTCACATCCCTCCCAGTATTTGTCCTATATAGCTGCCACCATTTCCTATTCATTTTTTGACTAGCGCCTACTACAGAGTATCACTTGTGTCAACTCAGTTCGCTGAGGAGACACATTTTACTTACTCCTATATATATATATATATATATATATATATATATATATATATATATAAAAAATTAAATATATATATATATATATATATATATATATATATATATACCTTTATATATATATATATATATATATATATATATATATACAGGTGGCCCTTGGTTTATGATGGTTCAATTTGCACTGTTTCAGAATAACGCTCTTTTTTCAGTCATGTGACTGCTATTAAAAACACTGAGATGCAGTGCATTGATTAAAATAAGGGCAGGCCAGTAGGTGGAGCTGTCCGCTTGTGTTGCAGTAAAGATATGCAAGCCAAGCAGGCTGAAATTAATCAGTGTAACCAGACCTGAGCTATCGAGCAACTTTCAAAGGAATAAGATCTAGCAGCCACTTCCCTTTTATCTTCCTGCCCAGCTGCTTGAAGGTCAGGGCACCTATAAATCAGTCCAGACTGGAATGCATAGAATAGCTGCAGACCCGATATTATCTAACATGCTAACAAGGCAGAGAACTGTTTGCAGAAAAATGCAAGTAAAAAAATGTTTTTGTTCACTAAACTTAGTTTGATGATACATTCTGTGTTGTGTGATTATTTTATTAAGTTTATAATGCTGTTTAGCAAATGTTTTTTTTTCATTAAACTTAGTTTGATGATATATTCTGTGTTGTGTGATTATTATTATTAGGGTTATAAGGCTTTTTAGCATTTAAAGTCTTAATTTTAAAGCTTTAAAAATAATGTATTAGGTGTTACTTATGACAATTTTGAGAGGGGCCGGGAACCTAACTCCCTCACTTCCCATTGACTTACATTATAAACTGGGTTTCAATTTATAATGGTTTATATTTACAACCATTCCTTCTGGAACCTAACCCCGGCGTAAACTGAGGGCTACCTGTACACATTTTTAAATATGTGAAGAACATTGGAATGTAAAGTATTTCTATTCAAAACACATTAAACATGAATAAAAAAGGTATTGCATGATTCAATGAATTTGACTGGGAAGGGCTCAAAGTGTGTATATGTATGTATGTATATATATATATATATATATATATATATACACATATATATATGTGTTTGTGCATATGTGTGTATTTATGTGCATATATGTATGTATGTACAGTATGTGTGCACATACATATTTACACATATAAATACATAAATATACACATGTATACACATACATAGACATAAATATACACACATATTTAGATATATATGTATTACACTATCACACTTTTCCAATGCTTTATATATTTCTTTTATACAATTGACTGAGGTCTAATACTGATTTGCACCATGCACTTTTCTATACCATATATGTCTCATATATTCTTCTTGTACATCTGACTTACTGTTTGATACTGATTTGCATTATGCACTCTTAAAATCACATTGATAATTTGTATTATATTGTTACATTTTCTTATGTGTCTTACACATTCTTTTTCATACAACTGACTGCTGCTTGATACCGCTTTGCACTATGCACTTTTACTATAAATTCTTGGAATTTTGCACCTTATATTATGTGTATTTAACATCTAAGTTATTCAATTTTTATAATTATTTATAGCTACTATTGTGTTTTGCACCTTATACTATCTATTTGCAATGTCTGGGTTAGATGTTTTAATACATTTCATTGCCCTGTTTTTCTACTTGCGCAATGACAATAAAAGGAATCTAATCTAATATATGTGTGTTATTGTGTATAAATATATGTGTGTGTGTGTATATATTTATATATAATTATGTGTGTGTATATATATTCATATATAATTATTTGTGTGTATATATATATATATATATATATATATATATATATATATATATATATATATATATATATAGTGTATATATATATATATATAGTGTATATATATATATAGTGTATATATATATATATATATATATATATATAGTGTGTATATATATATATATATATATATATATATATATATATATATATATATATATAGTGTATATATATATATATATATATATATATATATATATATATACACACACAGTATATAGCATACAGCAAAGGATAATCCAGAAGGTGCTTCCTCGTTTAAAAAATGATCTTTTATTGATTTGTCATAAAAACAGCAAATGTTCTCTCAGAGCTCCAGGGTAAAAAACAGGGGCAATGCAGTCAGGTCTGATGCGTTTCAGCTTAGCAGAGCCGTATTCATAGACCTCTGATGCATTGCCCTAATGATTACCTTATATACATAGATCCTAAAGGTTCAATTAAAAACATGTGTGCCAACCCTGTAATTTACCCTGTACTAAATAGCTAATAACTACATATAATCTTTATATTCTGCTATGTATGACCTGTTATTCAATACATGTTCTGTCTCATTGTTATATACATGCAAAAAGGAGGGGAATACGAATGCTTCTTCTTTAATTCACGTGTCTATAATGCAACATATATTTGTATATTATTATAATGCAGACTCATCCCTCCTAATAATTAAACTGAATGAAACTGTATAGTGCAAATGATGAAAGTTGGAGTAAATTGTTAGATTCATGTAGAGAAGCTAGGTTCATAGAAACACTCTATTAATAAGATTCAAGATTTAATAAAATAAATACTAGTATATGCACTTTTCCTACATATAAATATACCAGTTAAGCTCTATTGAGGCATAAATTACCTAAAATATCCAAAATATTATAATCTCTCTCTGTGCGACACACATCCCCCTTTCTACATACATTAATTAGAAGTATCAAAACATACTAACAGGGGAAAATACAATATTAACCAAAAAGTGGATTAATAATACTATTCTTAGTTACATTAAATTATGAGGAAATTATAACCCTTTCATATGCTAAGAATATTGTCACAGTGATAGTCCTTGTATGATATTATAAAAAATGGCTAGTCTAAAAAAAAAGAAATTGTCATAACAATGTAATAACAAATGCTACAGAATATTATTGCAAGAAATTGAGTAGATCAAATCTGGAATTAAATCCATCAGGTAGCCTTGTCTTAGGGGTAAATATCCAGTATACCTCCCTTTTGCTAAGATATTTCTCTAGGTCACCTCCTCTAGGGGTAAGTGTCACTTTTTCTACAACTGTCCATCTAAGGGAATCTGTTTTTCAGGCATGTTTTTCGATGAAATGTTTAGCCAGTAGGGACAATTTGTCTTCCCTTTTCCTTCTCATTTCTGTGTCTACTGTTATACTAGAGTGGTGTTCCCTGATGCGAGTTCTCACTTACCTTGAGGTTTGTCCTATATATTGGAGGTGACAAAGTTGTCATTCTATTAAATACACTACAACTCTTGTACGGCAGTTGACACAACTGTCTATAGGGAATGTTTCTCCTGTTCTCTCTGAAGTGAATTTGTTGTCTAGTTTGGTATGTTTACATGCGTTACAATCTGCAAAACTACTTGCATGCCTTTTACTTGTAGCCATGAAGAATGTATTTTTTGTATTTGTGGAGTAGTTGGAGATACCCTGTTCCCAATAGTTTCTCCTCTCCTGTAAGAGACGCAAATATTTAGGGGGGCGGTTATGCCCAAAGCTATCATATTATATATATTTATTTATATGTATATACAGTGGGGCAAAAAAGTATTTAGTCAGCCACCAATTGTGCAAGTTCTCCCACTTAGGAAGATGAGATCACATTTTCTGATTTGGAAAGAATTTATTTGCAAATTATGGTGGAAAATAAGTATTTGGGTCAATATCAAAAGTTCATCTCAATAGTTTGTTATATATCCTTTGTTGGCAATGACAGAGGTCAAACATTTTCTGTAAGTCTTCACAAGGTTGTCCCACACTGCTGCTGGTATGTTGGCCCATTCTGGCATGCAGATCTCCTCTAGAGCAGTGATGTTTTGGGACTGTCGCTGGGCAACACAGACTTTCAACTCCCTCCAAAGGTTTTCTATGGGGTTGAGATCTGGAGACTGGCTAGGCCACTCCAGGACCTTGAAATGCTTCTTACGAAGCCACTCCTTCGTTGCCCGGGTGGTGTGTTTGGTATCATTGTCATGCTGAAAGAACCAGCCACATTTCATCTTCAATGATCTGGCTGATGGAAGGAGGTTTGCACTCAAAATCTCATGATACATGGCCCCATTCATTCTTTAATGTACACGGATCAGACATCCTGTTTCCTTTGCAGAGAAACAGCCCCAAAGCATGATGTTGCCACCCCCATGCTTCACAGTAGGTATGGTGTTCTTTGGTTGCAACTCAGCATTCTCTCTCCTCCAAACACGACGAGTTGTGTTTCTACCAAACAGTTCTACTTTGGTTTCATCTGACCATATGACATTCTCCCAATCCGCTTCTGGATCATCCAAATGCTCTCTAGCATACTTCAGACGGGCCTGGACATGTACTGGCTTAAGCAGGGGGACACATCTGGCACTGCAGGATCTGAGTCCCTGGCGGCATAGTGTGTTACTAATAGTAGCCTTTCTTACGTTGGTCCCAGCTCTCTGCAGGTCATTCACTAGGACCCCCCGTGTGGTTCTGCGATGTTTGCTCACCGTTCTTGTAATAATTTTGACCCCACTGGGTGAGATCTTGCGTGGAGCCCCAGATCGAGGGAGATTATCAGTGGTCTTGTATGTCTTCCATTTTCTAATTATTGCTCACACAGTTGATTTCTTCACACCAAGCTGCTTGCCTATTGCAGATTCAGTCTTCCCAGCCTGGTGCAGGTCTACAATTTTGTTTCTGGTGTCCTTCGACAGCTCTTTGGTCTTCACCATAGTGGAGTTTGGAGTGTGACTGTTTGAGGTTGTGGACAGGTGTCTTTTATACTGATAACAAGTTCAAACAGGTGCCATTAATACAGGTAATTTGTGGAGGACAGAGGAGCCTCTTAAAGAAGAAGATACAGGTCTGTGAGAGACAGAAATCTTGCTTGTTTGTAGGTTACCTAATACTTATTTTCCACCATAATGAGCAAATAAACTCTTTCCAAATCAGACAATGTGATTGTCTGGATTTGTTTCCACATGTTGTCTCTCATAGTTGAGGTATACCTATAATGAAAATTACAGGCCTCTCTCATCTTCTTAAGTGGGAGAACTTGCACAATTGGTGGCTGACTAAATACTTTTTTGCCCCACTGTATATATATGTGTATATATGTCTTTATATATTTGTATAAATGTGTGTGTGTGTGTGTGTATATATATATATATATATATATATATATATATATATATATGCATATATTTGCATTTACATTGGAGCCCTTTCCAGTCAAACACTTTGCCATATCATTTTTAACCCTTTTTTTAAAAAAACTTTTTATTAATATTAAAAGTGTATATATGTGTGTAATAGTATATTTTAATGTGTTTTGATTTTGTTCAACTTTTTTTTAACCCTTACAGTTTGCTTTACAGTTTGCTTAAGTTGTGCTAAATATTTTAGCAGAGTTTCAGCTTTCTCTCGAGTGCAAAATAAAACTTTCAATTTGTAATACCTGCGAAAATTAGCACAGTTGCTATATCTATTGAAAGTAATAGTTGAGCTTAAGCGAAGTTGGCCACACTAAACCTTCTCTGGTTAACATGCTTTACCATTGACTTGTAATATCAAAGTTGCGTGATAATTGGTAGCAGGGTAGAGCGAAATTGGTTATTGCGCCTGCTATCATATGGAGATACTCTCTAAAGGCCTCACCTTTGCACCAACAAAAATCTAGATACATTTAACGCCTTTATTGATGCCAATAAAGCCATCAGAAATTTAAGCCTAATACATTTTTAATGAAAACTCTGATAGAAAGAAATTTAACAACATATGTAAATACCATAAGTAGAGAGCCAAACCCAGAAGGATATATACACTCAGGTCTAAAAATTAAATCCAACTTCTATAATAAACAAGAAAAAGGCTACTTCATAGAAAACTTTAAAAATACAAGTTGAAAAATTCAAACATAATATAAGGCTAAAACAAAGGAATCTTATTAGAGAACTAGAAAACAACAAAGTCATCATAATTAAACCGGCAGACAAGGGAGGGGGATCGTTATTCTAGATAAAACAAAATACAATGAAATGGTAAAAGTACTGCTTAATGATGAAGACACCTACAAAAAACTTAAATGCAATCCCACCCAAGTCTATAAAGTCTTTCTAAAACACCATTTGGGTAAAGCTAAAGAGTAAGGGATCATAAATGATAAAGAATATGATTTCCTTTACCCTGAAGACCCTATCATACCCACTCTCTATGCTCTTCCAAAGATCCATAAATCCATTAACAACCCCCCAGGGAGGCCAATAATCTCTGTCATTAACTCCCTGGCCGCTAATCTATTGGCATATATAGATAAATACCTCCAGAAATATGTGACCCAATTACCATCCTATCTGAGGGACTCAACAAACCTACTGATCTTACTTGACAACATAAAATGGAAACAAGTCTATGTATTAGTCATGTGTGGTGAGGTCAGAGGCTGGTGAGGCACTCCCTATGATAAGCCAGAGAAACACGTACACGAACCCAACAGAGGTAGCTTAAATTTACAAATAAATTGGCAGGTTGCAGGTACACTTTGCTGCTATTATTAAATTTGCTTCATTCTCTTGGTATCCTTCATTGAAAGATATGTAGTAATGCAGTCCTGGATGCTAACTGGACACATTAAATGAGCCAATGACAAGATACATATATGTCTAGCCACCATATTTATATATGTGTGTGCTTATTTCCTTAAATAAAACCTATATATGCATAATGTGCTGGATAATATAAGTAAAGAAAATACATCCCAATGGCCGTCCTCTGTCCTCAATCAGTGCTGACTGAACTGCTGGCAGAAAACTGTTATAGGGCAAGCTGGTCTGCCTTCAATGTTTAAATATTGCCTAGATTCAGCATATTTCTATGCCATGCTCCTACAATTAAAACGCTAAACAAGTAGCACAGACAACAGACAGCTGCCATTAAAATAAAAAAAATAAAAAAATCCAGGTGTAGTTATTTTTTTTATTCAACTGGTAATTTTTTATTTTAATGTTGGTGGTCCGTTGTCTGTGCTACTTGTTTAGTTTTTTCATTTTAGAAGCAGGGTGTAGAATCTACAGTTCACAGATTTAACCCACATGATGCCGGATTGTAAATGTAACATGGCTGATTAGACCCAGTCCCACCGGTGGTGGTTTTGTGACTGAGTGTCAGTGTCCTCACATTTTTATAAATGGCATGCACCACTGAGGCTCTGAGCTCACTCACTGACTGCCACTAATGGAACCAGCTGAAGTGCTCATCGGCTCTCAGAGACAGAGTACTGACTGTCCCATCCTTCTCACATGTGACTCGTCTCACTCCGCTCACGGTTGGCTCCCTATTCCCGCCCAGATCTGGTTCCTAGATGACAGAGAAGAGAGCGGGCTACTGATTTGGCTCCCAACGCTGCTTAGAGAGCAGCCTCCATTGGGAGTGGTATGGGCCGTGAAGAGACTTAAGAGCCACTGGGTGGCGCAGCCTCTAGCGGCTCATACAAAATTGTTCTAAGACATTCATATTGCGCAAAGGATGGGAACTGAACGGCTCACAGCCTCTCCTTCTTTGCACAATATGACTAGGGATGGATGTTGCTAGGCACTGGCAGCCTTAGTTTGGTATCATGTTGGTGGCGAGGGGGTGGTGGGGGGCTAGGGGGGGTACCTTGGGTACATAAAAAAATAATTATGTATTAACTTTATAAAAAAATTAGCACGTCACTGCTCTTTACACGTGCATCAAACACGACGATGGCATAAAATTTGTTGTTTATTTTATAAGCTCTGACATAGACATTAAAAAAGAACAAAAAGAATGAATTCTGGACGGCATAAGATTCATATTAACACATCATTTTTGAAAAAATATTATGAACAGATTTGCGGATCAGCGATGGGTACAAACTTTGCGCCCAGTTACGTAAATCTGTTAATGGGTATGTGGGAATAAAAATTCCTCAAATCCACCCCTTTTAAGGCCAACTTTATCATGTATAAAGATACATAGATGATATATTTTTCATCTGGCAGGGAAGTGAGGTTGATTTATCTATGTTCATCAAATGAATATAAATTATTTGAATCTGAAGTTTATGGTAGAGTACAGCACTAACATAGTAAATTTTTTAGATATTGAAATTGAAATAGAAAACAACTAAATTAACACTAGGAGGCCTATCTATCAAGCCGTCAACTGTGCTGCATTCAATGACACCAATACGCTCACCTAATATCGCCTAACATCGCGGCCGCGGACCTGAATACGCTCTCCTTATTTATAAAAAAAGCTATCAAAAAGCCATGCACCAAGTACGGGGCGATGAGCAGTGGACTGTTGTTAACTAGCAGTCATCGATCTCACTGTTATTCAACTTTTTCCAAACTTTATTTATACCCTGTCACTAAACACAGCCACTATACTAAATTGTTTAACCCCTATCCCTCCGCTCCCGGACCCCACCACAACTCTAATAAATGTATTAACCCTTATCCCGCCGCTCCCGGAACCCACCGCAACTAAATAAAGTTATTAACCACTATCCCGCTGCTCCCGGAGCCCTCCGCAACTAAATAAATGTATTAACCCCTAAACCCTTGGCCTCCCACATCACTACCACTTACTAAACCTATTAACCCCTACCTAACAACCCGCTAACTTTACATTAAATATTAACTCATCACTATCTTATAATAAATTTAAATTTACCTTTAGAATTAAAATAAACTATATTAAACTATTAATGAACCTACCCTAACTATTATACTAAAAATACATTAAACTATATTAAACTATTCATTAATCTACCCTAACTATTATACTAAAATTACATTAAATTAAATTAAACTATATTAAACTATTCATTAACCTACCCTATTATACTAAAATTACATTAAACTAACAATTAAATTAACTATATTACATATTTAAGCACCTAACCCTACTCAAATTATTTAAATCTACTATTAAAAATTACTAAGTTACAAAAAATAACAACTAAGATACACAAAATAAAAAAAACACTAAGTTACACTAGCCTACATTAAACTACCAATGGCCCTTAAAAGGGCCTTTTGCGGGCATTGCCCCAAAGAAATCAGCCCTCAACAGTAAAACACACCACCCACACAACCAACCCCCCAAATAAAAACCTATCTGAAAAACCTAAGCTCCTTATTGCCCTGAAAAGGGCATTTGGATGGGTATTGCCCTTAAAAGGAAAGGGCATTTAGCTATTTTTCAGCCCAAAGTCCCTAACCTAAAGTTAAAACCCACCCAATAAACCCTTTAAAAAACCTAACACTAACCCCCGAAGATCCACTTACAGTTTTTGAAGACCGGACATCCATCCTCAATGAAGCGGCAGAAGTCCTCAGCGAAGCCGGCAGAAGTCTTCATCCAAGCGGGCCGAAGTCTTCAACCAAGCCGTCAGAAATCTTCATCCAGACGGCATCTTTTATCTTCATCCATCCGGCGCGGAGCGGCTCCATCTTCAAGACATCCGGCGCGGAGCATCCTCTTCTTACAACGTCTTCTGAAGAATGAAGTTTCCCTTTAAATGATGGCGTCCCTTACATTCCGATTGGCTGATAGAATTCTATCAGCCAATAGGAATTAAGGTGGAAAAAAATCCTATTGGTTGTTGCAATCATCCAATAGGAATGAGCTTTCATCCTATTGGCTGATCCAATCAGCCAATAGGATTGAGCTTGTATTCTATTGGCTGATTGGAATAGCCATTAGAATGCGAGCTCAATCCTATTGGCTGATTGGATCAGCCAATAGGATGAAAGCTCAATCCTATTGGCTATACTTACTCCCAGCCCCAAAACATTTTAGGAAGTGTAGCAACAGCAACCTAAAATTCTTCAGTTTCACAGCTATTGCAAAAATAACCCCCAATAAAGTGGGGTAATCTGCCCAACACTCTCCTCAAAAATGAGGCAAAATGGATACTTGAACTGCAGACACTATGCCCAAAAGGGTTAAATAAAGATTTCAATCTTAACTGTTTTCTAAAATAAAAATAAAACATACTTGAACCCAAAAAAATAAAATCCTATTCTTACATACTTCATCAACACAACACAACACAACACAGAATAAATAAAACTGTGATGGAATATCTTTGAATATATTTTTTGTATGTAACTATGCCATATATATATATATATATATATATATATATATATATATATATATATATATATATATATATATATATATATATTTATATATATATATATATATATATATATATATATTTATATATATATATATATATATATATATATATATATATAAGTTCTAAGCATAAATACATAAATATTTCTCTGTAAATATTGCACTTTATAAATAACAATGGCCCAGATTACGAGTTTTACGTTAGAGGCAGTGCGGTGCTAACGAGCAGTTTTCCCTCACCACTCACTTTCCTGCAGCGCTGGTATTACGAGTTTTCAGAAACCCGTCGTTAAAAGACTAGAAGTGAGCGTTGAGCAAAAAAAAAAACACACTCCAATTCCAGTGCTGCTTAAGTCAGCGGTGAGCTGGTCATATGTGCTCGTGCACGATTTCCCCATAGGAATCAATGGGGATAGCCGGCTGAAAAAAAGTCTAACACCTGCAAAAAAGCAGCGTAAAACTCCTTAACGCAGCCCCATTGATTCCTATGGGGAAAAAACATTTATGTTTACACCTAACACCCTAACATGAACCCTGAGTCTAAATACCCCTAATCTTACACTTATTAACCCCTAATCTGCCGCCCCCGACATTGCCGACAGCTAAATTATAATTATTAACCCCTCATCTGCCACTCCGGACACCGCCACCACCTACATTATACTTATGAACCCCTAATCTGCTGCCCCCAACATCGCCAACACCTACATTATATTTATTATCCCCTAATCTGCCGCCCCCAATGTCGCCGCAACCTACCTACACTTATTAACCCCTAATCTGCTGCCCCAACGTCTCCGCTACTATAATAAACATATTAACCCCTAAAACACCGCACTCCCGCCTCGCAAACATTAGTTAAATATTATTAACCCCTAATCTGCTGGCCCTAACATCGCCGCCACCTACCTACATTTATTAACCCCTAATCTGCCGCCACCAACGTCGCCGCCACTATATTAAAGTTATTAACCCCTAAACCTAAGTCTAACCCTAAACCTAACACCCACTAACTTAAATATAATTTAAATAAATCTAACTAAATATTACTATCATTAACTACATTATTCCTATTTAAAACTAAATACTTACCTGTAAAATAAACCCTAAGCTAGCTACAATATAACTAATATTTACATTTTGGTAGCTTAGGATTTATTTTTATTTTACAGGCAAGTTTGTATTTATTTTAACTAGGCAGAATAGTTAGTAAATACAGTTGCAAGAAAAAGTATGTGAACCCTTTGGAATCATATGGATTTCTGCACAAATTGGTCATAAAATGTGATCTGATCATCATCTAAGTCACAACAATAGACAATCACAGTCTGCTTAAACTAATAACACCCAAAGAATGAAATGTTGCCATGTTTTTATTGAACACACCATGTAAACATTCACAGTGCAGGTGGAAAAAGTATGTAAACCCTTGGATTTAATAACTGGTTGAACCTCCTTTGGCAGCAATAACTTCAACCAAACGTTTCCTGTAGTTGCAGATCAGACGTGTACAACGGTCAGGAGAAATTATTGACCATTCCTCTTTACAGAACTGTTTCAGTTCAGCAATATTCTTGGAATGTCTGGTGTGAATCGCTTTCTTGAGGTCATGCCACAGCATCTCAATCGGGTTGAGGTCTTGACTCTGACTGGGCCACTTCAGAATGCGTATTTTCTTCTGTTTAAGCCATTCTGTTGTTGATTTACTTCTATGCTTTGGGTCATTGTCCTGTTGCAACACCCATCTTCTGTTGAGCTTCAGTTGGTAGACAGATGGCCTTAAGTTCTCCTGCAATATGTCTTGATAAACTTGGGAATTCATTTTTCCTTCGATGATAGCAATCCGTCCAGGCCCTGACGCAGCAAAGCAGCCCCAAACCATGATGCCCCCACCACCATACTTCACAGTTGGGGTAAGGTTTTGATGTTGGTGTGCTGTGCTGCCTTTTCGCCACACATAGTGTTGTGTGTTTCTTCCAAACAACTCAACTTTGGTTTCATCTGTCCACAGAATATTTTGCCAGTACTGCTGTGGAACATCCAGGTGATCTTGTGCAAACTGTAAACGTGCAGCAATGTTTTGTTTGGACAGCAGTGGCTTCCTCTGTGGTATCCTCCCATGAAATCCATTCTTTTTAGTTTTTTACGTATTGTAGATTCGCTAACAGGGATGTTAGCATTTGCCAGTGACTTTTGTAAGTCTTTAGCTGACACTCTAGAATTCTTCTTCATCTCATTGAGCAGTCTGCGCTGTGCTCTTACAGTCATCTTTACAGGATGGCCACTTCTAGGGAGAGTAGCAGCAGTGCTGAACTTTCTCCATTTATAGACAATTTGTCTTACCATGGACTGATGAACAGCAAGGCTTTTGGAGATACTTTTATAACCCATTCCAGCTTTATGCAAGTCAACAATTCTTAATCGTAGGTCTTCTGAGAGCTCTTTTGGGCGAGGCATCATTCACATCAGGCAATGCTTCTTGTGAAAAGCAAACCCAGAACTGGTGTGTGTTTTTTATAGGGCAGGGCAGCTGTAACAAACACCTCCAATCTCATCTCATTGATTGGACTCCATTTGGCTGACATCTCACTCCAATTAGCTCTTGGAGATGTCATTAGTCTAGGGGTTCACATACTTTTTCCACCTGCACTGTGAATGTTTACATGGTGTGTTCAATAAAAACATGGCAACATTTCATTCTTTGTGTGGTATTAGTTTAAGCAGGCTGTGATTGTCTATTGTTGTGACTTAGATGATGATCAGATCACATTTTATGACCAATTTGTGCAGAAATCCATATCATTCCAAAGGGTTCACATACTTTTTCTTGCAACTGTAGTTATTAACTATTTAATAACTACCTAGTTAAAATAAAGACACATTTACCTGTAAAATAAAACCTAACCTAAGTTACAATAACACCTAACACTACACTATAATTAAATAAATTAACTAAATTAAATACAATTACCTAAATTAAATTAAATTAGCTAAAGTACAAAAAAAACCCCGAACACTAAATTACAGAAAATAATAAACATATTACAGAAATTTAAACTAATTACACTTAATCTAATAGCCCTATTAAAATAAAAAACTAAACTACCAATAGCCCTTAAAAGGGCCTTTTGTGGGGCATTGCTCTTTTACCTGTAAAAAAAAATACAAACAACCCCCCCAACAGTAAAACCCACCACCCACACAACCAACCCCCCAAATAAAATACTAGCTAAAAAAAACTAAGCTCCCCATTGCCCTGAAAAGGGCATTTGGATGGGCATTGCCCTTAAAAGGGCAGTTAGCTCTTTTGCAGGCCCAAAACCCTAATCTAAAAAATAAACCCACCCAATACACCCTAAAAAAACCTAACACTAACCCCCTGAAGATCGAATAAACGGGAGACGTCTTCATCCAAGCTGGGTGAAGTGGTCTTCCAGACGGGCAGACGTCTTCATCCAAGCCAGACAGAAGTGGTCCTCCAGACGGGCAAAAGTCTTCATCCAGACGGCATCTTCTATCTTCATCCATCCGGCGCGGAGCGGCTCCATCTTCAAGACATCTGACGCGGAGCATCCTCTTCTTCCGACGAATGAAGGTATGAAGGTATCTTTAAGTGACGTCATCCAAGATGGCGTCCCTTAGATTCCGATTGGCTGATAGAATTCTATCAGCCAATCGGAATTAAGGATTAAGGTAGAAAAAATTCTATTGGCTGATGCAATCAGCCAATAAGACTGAAGTTCAATCCTATTGGCTGATCCAATCAGCCAATAGGATTGAGCTTGCATTCTATTGGCTGTTCCAATCAGCCAATAAGACTGAAGTTCAATCCTATTGGCTGATATTATTTTCTGTAATTTAGTGGTGTTTTTTTGTACTTTAGATAATTTAATTTAGCTAATTTTATTTAATTTAGTTAATTTATTTAATTATATTGTAGTGTTAGGTGTTAGTGTAACTTAGGTTAGGTTTTATTTTACAGGTCAATTTGTCTTTATTTTAGCTAGGTAGTTATTAAATAGTTAGTAACTATTTAATAACTATTCTACCTAGTTAAAATAAATACAAACTTGCCTGTAAAATAAAAATAAACCCTAAGCTAGCTACAATGTAACTATTAGTTATATTGTAGCTAGCTTAGGGTTTATTTTATAGGTAAGTATTTAGTTTTAAATAGGAATAATTTAGTTAATGATAGGAATTTTTAGTTAGATTTATTTTAATTATATTTAAGTTAGGGGGTGTTAGGGTTAGACTTAGATTTAGGGGTTAATAACTTTAATATAGTGTCGGAGACGTTGGGGGCGGCAGATTAGGGGTTAATAAATGTAGGTAGGTGGCGGTGATGTTAGGGATGGCAGATTAAGGGTTAATAATATTTAACTAGTGTTTGTGAGGTGGGAGTACGGCGGTTTAGAGGTTAATATATTTATTATAGTGGCGGCGATGTCCGGTTCGGCAGATTAGGGGTTAAAAAATTTATTTTAGTGTTTGCGATGTGGGAGGGCCTCGGTTTAGGGGTTAATAGGTAGTTTATGGGTGTTAGTGTACTTTTTAGCACTTTAGTTAA
This sequence comes from Bombina bombina, assembly GCF_027579735.1. Taxonomy (NCBI): domain Eukaryota; kingdom Metazoa; phylum Chordata; class Amphibia; order Anura; family Bombinatoridae; genus Bombina; species Bombina bombina. The sequence goes on along the minus strand of NC_069499.1, from coordinate 240,887,908 downwards.
GAGTTTTATGTTACGGTGTTGTAGTGTAAAACTCTTTACTACTGACTTTAAAATGCGGTACCAGTCTTGAGAGGAGAGGGTCTACGGCTCACTTTTTGGCAGACTCGTAATACCGGCACTATGCAAGTCCCATTGAAAAAAGAGGATACACAATTTACGTAAGTGGATTTGCGGTATTGCCCAGTCTGGCCAAAAAAGTGAGCGGTACACCTGTACCTGCAAGACTCGTAATACCAGCAGGCATTAAAAAGCAGCGTTAGGACCGGCTAATGCTGCTTTTTAAGCCTAACGCAAAACTCGTAATCTAGCCAAATGTGTTTGTATAACAAAAAGCAGTTTATGACTACTTGTTAAATGTGCTTTTACAGACATCTTAACATGTCTTGCATAGATAACAGCTGTTTTCTTAACAGCAAAGGACTTTGAATATGATACAACAGAAGAACTTCCAGCCTTATTAATGTTGGATCTGGTTTAATGACATTGAACATGACTAAATATTGGATCCCCTGCACAAATAATTAAGGAACAAAAAGAAATGAAATAAAATCTTCCCAGAAGTATAATGAAATGGATCACATTGAATACAATCAATTGTCACATATGTTGTGCAATAAGCACGTAATTAATTAAAACCAATTGAAATCAGGATACAACTATCACGCTGGATATAAATTCCCCACTATTGCCTATAGGTGTATGCTTGAAAAAGGCTGAAACGCGTTGTAATACACCCATTGAGGATACTCAGTTCACAGTGCTCTCTTTGAACACTCTTTGTTGCCGTAGAGCAGACTTCCATTAGTCATGTGAGCACCAGAGAAGGACCGCAGAGACCGCATCTCACATTGAAGGAGAGTTTGAGACTCCAATATCGGCTGTCTACAAGGACATCACAGAACGAGGACATCAGGCAGCATACGGAATTAAGGTAGGAAAAATCCTATTGGCTGATCCAATCAGCCAAAAGGATTGAGCTTGCATTTTATTGGCTGATGGGAACAGCCAATAGAATGCGATCTCAATCCTATTGGCTGATTGGATCAGCCAATAGGATTGAACTTCAATCCTATTGGCTGATTGGATCAGCCAATAGGATTTTTCCTACCTTAATTGTATCAGCCAATCGGAATTCAAGGGATGCCATCTTGGATGACGTCATTTAAAGGAACCATCATTCGTCGTGTAGTCGTTGGTCTGGATGGATGCTCCGCGTCGGCTGGCTTCAAGATGGACCCGCTCCGCTCCGGATGGATGAAGATAGAAGATGCTGCCTGGATGAAGATTTCTGCCCGTCTGGAGGTCCTCTTCTGCCCAGATTGGATGAAGACTTCTGCCCCTCTGGAGGACCACTTGTGCCCGGCTGGGTGAAGACATCTCATGGTAGGGTGATCTTCAAGGGGGTAGTGTTAGGTTTTATTAAGGGGGGATTGGGTTTTAGAGTAGGGTTGGGTGTGTGGTTGGTGGGTTTTAATGTTGGGGGGTATTGTATTTTTTTTTACAGGTAAAAGAGCTGATAACTTTGGGGAAATGCCCCGCAAAAAGCCCTTTTAAGGGCTATTTGTAATTTAGTATAGGGTAGGATTTTTATTATTTTGGGGGGCTTTTTTATTTTATTAGGGGAATTAGATTAGGTGTAATTAGTTTAAAATTCTTGTAATTGTTTTATTTTTTTCTGTAATTTAGTGTTTTTTTTCTTCGTACTTCAGTTTATTTAATTTAATTGTAATTAATTGTAGGTAATTTAGTTAATTTATTTAATGATAGTGTAGTGTTAGGTGTAATTGTAACTTAGGTTAGGGTTTATTTTACAGGTAAATTTGTACATATTTTAACTAGGAAGTTATTAAATAGTTAATAACTATTTCATAACTATGGTACCTAGTTAAAATAAATACAAACTTGCCTGTAAAATAAAAATAAATCCTAATTCCTAAAAATAAATGTAACTATTAGTTATATTGTAGCTATCTTAGGGTTTATTTTATAGGTAAGTATTTAGTTTTAAATATTAATAATTTAGTTAATGATAGTAATTTTATTTCGCTTTATTTAAATTATATTTAAGTTGAGGGGTGTTAGGGTTAGGGTTAGACTTAGGGGTTAATACATTTAATATAGTTGCAGCGACGTTGGGGGCGGCAGATTAGGGGTCAATAAATGTAGGTAGGTGTCGGCGATGTTAGGGACGGCAGATTAGGGGTTAATAAAATTTAACTAATGTTTGCGAGGCGGGAGTGCGGCGGTTTAGGGATTAATATATTTATTAAAGTGGCGGCGATGTCCGGTCGGCAGATTAGGGGTTAAAAACTTTATTTAAGTGTTTTCGATGTGGGGGGGGGCTCGGTTTAGGGGTTAATAGGTAGTTTATGGGTGTTAGTGTACTTTTTAGGACTTTAGTTAAGAGTTTTATGTTACTGCGTTAGCCCATAAAACTCTTAACTACTGACTTTTAAATGCGGTATGAGTCTTGACAGGAGAGGGTCTACCGCTCACTTCTTCCAAGACTCGTTATACTGGCGTTAGGCAAGTCCCATTGAAAGATATGATACGCAATTTACGTAAGGGGATATGCAGTAAGCTCGAGTTGCCGGAGAAAAGTGAGCGGTACACGTGTACCTGCCAGACTCGTAATACCAGCGGGCGTTAAAAAGCAGCGTTGGGACCTCTCAACGCTGCTTTTTAAGGCTAACGCAAGACTCGTAATCTAGCTGATAGTATGATATTTTCTATACCATCCGTGATATAATCAATTGTGATTTTTATTTTTCTAGCTATATACCTACTGCAGGGCTCAAAATTTGAAGTCCTAACCTGCTAGCCAGGCCAAAATGTCACTCGCCACTTCTGATCCCACCCACTATCTGCTCACACCTCTCCCACTGCGCCACCCCCTCTGTGCCATTGTAAAACATCTTATTGTGCAGTCATTTTTATTTTATACCATAACAAATTCAATAATGCCGCTGAGAGAGTGCAGAAAGAGAGTGCTGACAGTCATGGAAGGTCATAGCAAACCTGGAGAGTTTGTTCTAATAATTATAATCTCTCACTTCTCTCTCTCTCTCAACTCCCTCCTCTCTTTAATTTCTTTTTTTACCCTCTCCCTTCTCGCTGAAGCCATTTCTTATCTTTACACGCTCTTTCCCCTCTCTCATATCTCCACTTTCACTTTTTCTCTCAAATCTCTCTCTCTCTCTCTGCACCCGTTTACCCTTTTCAGAAGTAACAGTCTAAGCATTAATGGGGTCTCTACAGCCCTAGAGGAATAACATATCCTTGCCCTTTCATGGATTATAAATATCTCTTTAGATAATATTTTTAGCACATAGCCCAAAATGTATGTTTGTTAGTGCTGCAATGTGTTAACTTTGGACAGTGAGTAAATGTTGATTCACTATCTCACTATTTTTCACTCACCACTGTTAAATTTCCACTCGCCAATAGCTAGTGGGCGAGTGGAAATTTTGAGCCCTGCCTACTGTGTAATTTATCAGTATATACTGAGTTTTACAAATTACTCCATCTAAATTGCACTTTTTAAATTGCATTTATATCTATAGTGCATTTATATCTAAGTTTTATATTTTGGGTACATTTTTTATATTTCAGGTTGCCCAAACTTTGCTTTTTTGTGGCATATTCACCTCTATGCATCTATTAGACAACACTCAGGATTTTATATGAATTTATGTTTTTATATATATATATATATATATATATATATATATATATATATATATATATATATAACCATATAAATCTATATTTGTATCTTCCATTGTCTGTGTACATCCAACATATAGGATCTTGGCATAATAGCGTCCCATATACCCTGCACATAGTTTGTAGTAGCTTTGCATAGCGCTTTCTTTACCTATCCACCTAATCTTTTCTCTGCCCCCAACAATCCAGAGGGGAACTTTCTGGTTTAGAAAGAAAGAAATATAAAACACTTCCTCGAAATTGGTTATCGCGTCTGCTATCATTAGAGCACCACTTGTAACCTAGCCCTTAATACGTCTCAAGAATGAACACATAGGCCTAGATTTGGAGTTTGGCGTTAGCCGTGAAAACCAGCGTTAGAGGCTCCTAACGCTGGTTTTAGGCTAACTCCGGTATTTGGAGTCACTCAAAATAGGGTCTAACGCTCACTTTTCAGCCGCGACTTTTCCATACCGCAGATCCCCTTACGTCAATTGCGTATCCTATCTTTTCAATGGGATCTTTCTAACTCCGGTATTTAGAGTCGTGTCTGAAGTGAGCGTTAGACATCTAACGACAAAACTCCAGCCGCAGGAAAAAAGTCAGTAGTTAAGAGCTTTTTGGGCTAACGCCGGTTCATAAAGCTCTTAACTACTGTACTCTAAAGTACACTAACACCCATAAACTACCTATGTACCCCGAAACCGAGGCCCCCCCACATCGCCGCCACTCGATTAAATTTTTTTAACCCCTAATCTGCCGACCGCCACCTACGTTATACTTATGTACCCCTAATCTGCGGCCCCTAACACCGCCGACCCCTGTATTATATTTATTAACCCCTAATCTGCCCCCCACAACGTCGCCGCCAGCTACCTACAATAATTAACCCCTAATCTGCCGACCGCAAAGCGCCGCCACCTACATTATAGCTATGTACCCCTAATCTGCTGCCCCAAACACCGCCGACCCCTATATTATATTTATTAACCCCTAATCTGCCCCCCTCAACGTCGCCTCCACCTGCCTACACTTATTAACCCCTAATCTGCCGAGCGGACCGCACCGCTACTATTATAAAGTTATTAACCCCTAATCCGCCTCACTAACCCTATAATAAATAGTATTAACCCCTAATCTGCCCTCCCTAACATCGCCGACACCTAACTTCAATTATTAACCCCTAATCTGCCGACCGGAGCTCACCGCTATTCTAATAAATGGATTAACCCCTAAAGCTAAGTATAACCCTAACACTAACACCCCCCTAAATTAAATATAATTTTAATCTAACGAAATTAATTAACTCTTATTAAATAAATTATTCCTATTTAAAGCTAAATACTTACCTGTAAAATAAATCCTAATATAGCTAAAATATAAATTATAATTACATTGTAGCTATTTTAGGATTAATATTTATTTTACAGGCAACTTTGTAATTATTTTAACCAGGTACAATAGCTATTAAATAGTTAAGAACTATTTAATAGTTACCTAGTTAAAATAATTACAAAATTACCTGTAAAATAAATCCTTACCTAAGTTACAATTAAACCTAACACTATACTATCATTAAATTAATTAAATAAAATACCTACAATTACCTACAATTAAACCTAACACTACACTATCAATACATTAATTAAATACAATATCTACAAATAACTACAATGAAATAAACTAACTAAAGTACAAAAAATAAAAAAGAACTAAGTTACAAAAAATAAAAAAAATATCTACAAACATAAGAAAAATATTACAACAATTTGAAACTAATTACACCTACTCTAAGCCCCCTAATAAAACAACAAAGCCCCCCAAAATAAAAAATGCCCTACCCTATTCTAAATTACTAAAGTTAAAAGCTCTTTTACCTTACCAGCCCTGAACAGGGACCTTTGCAGGGCATGCCCCAAGAAGTTCAGCTCTTTTGCCTGTAAAAAAAAAACATACAATACCCCCCCAACATTACAACCCACCACCCACATACCCCTAATCTAACCCAAACCCCCCTTAAATAAACCTAACACTAAGCCCCTGAAGATCATCCTACCTTGTCTTCACCTCACCAGGTATCACCGATCCATCCTGGCTCCAAAATCTTCATCCAACCCAAGCGCGGGTTGGTGATCCATCATCCGGTGGCTGAAGAGGTCCAGAAGAGGTTCCAAAGTCTTCATCCTATCCGGGAAGAAGAGGCGATCCAGACCGGCAACCATCTTGATCCAAGCGGCATCTTCTATCTTCATCCGATGACGACCGGCTCCATCCTGAAGACCTCCACCGCGGACCCATCTTCTTCCGGCGACGTCCAACTGAGGATTCTATCAGCCAATCGGAATTAAGGTAGGAATATTCTGATTGGCTGATGGAATCAGCCAATCAGAATCAAGTTCAATCCGATTGGCTGATCCAATCAGCCAATCAGATTGAGCTTGCATTCTATTTGCTGTTCCGATCAGCCAATAGAATGCAAGCTCAATCTGATTGGCTGATTGGATCAGCCAATCGGATTGAACTTGATTCTGATTGGTTGATTCCATCAGCCAATCAGAATATTCCTACCTTAATTCCGATTGGCTGATAGAATCCTATCAGCCAATCGGAATTCGAGGGACGCCATCTTGGATGACGTCCCTTAAAGGAACCGTCATTCTTCAGTTGGACGTCGCCGGAAGAAGATAGGTCCGCGGTGGAGGTCTTCAGGATGGAGCCGGTCGTCATCGGATGAAGATAGAAGATGCTGCTTGGATCAAGATGGTTGCCGGTCTGGATCGCCTCTTCTTCCCGGATAGGATGAAGACTTTGGAGCCTCTTCTGGACCTCTTCAGCCACCGGATGATGGATCGCCAACTTCCGCTTGGGTTGGATGAAGATTTTGGAGCCAGGACGGATCGGTGATACCTGGTGAGGTGAAGACAAGGTAGGATGATCTTCAGGGGCTTAGTGTTAGGTTTATTTAAGGGGGGTTTGGATTAGATTAGGGGTATGTGGGTGGTGGGTTGTAATGTTAGGGGGGGGTATTGTATGTTTTTTTTACAGGCAAAAGAGCTGAACTTCTTGGGGCATGCCCCGCAAAGGGCCCTGTTCAGGGCTGGTAAGGTAAAAGAGCTTTTAACTTTAGTAATTTAGAATAGGGTAGGGCATTTTTTATTTTGGGGGGCTTTGTTGTTTTATTAGGGGGCTTAGAGTAGGTGTAATTAGTTTCAAATTGTTGTAATATTTTTCTTATGTTTGTAGATATTTTTTTATTTTTTGTAACTTAGTTCTTTTTTATTTTTTGTACTTTAGTTAGTTGATTTCATTGTAGTTATTTGTAGATATTGTATTTAATTAATGTATTGATAGTGTAGTGTTAGGTTTAATTGTAGGTAATTGTAGGTATTTTATTTAATTAATTTAATGATAGTATAGTGTTAGGTTTAATTGTAACTTAGGTTAGGATTTATTTTACAGGTAATTTTGTAATTATTTTAACTAGGTAACTATTAAATAGTTCTTAACTATTTAATAGCTATTGTACCTGGTTAAAATAATTACAAAGTTGCCTGTAAAATAAATATTAATCCTAAAATAGCTACAATGTAATTATAATTTATATTGTAGCTATATTAGGATTTATTTTACAGGTAAGTATTTAGCTTTAAATAGGAATAATTTATTTAATAAGAGTTAATTAATTTCGTTAGATTAAAATTATATTTAATTTAGGGGGGTGTTAGTGTTAGGGTTAGACTTAGCTTTAGGGGTTAATCCATTTATTAGAATAGCGGTGAGCTCCAGTCGGCAGATTTGGGGTTAATAATTGAAGTTAGGTGTCGGCGATGTTAGGGAGGGCAGATTAGGGGTTAATACTATTTATGATAGGGTTAGTGAGGCGGATTAGGGGTTAATACATTTATTATAGTAGCGCTCAGGTCCGCTCGGCAGATTAGGGGTTAATAAGTGTAGGCAGGTGGAGGCGACGTTGTGGGGGGCAGAATAGGGGTTAATAAATATAATATAGGGGTCGGCGGTGTTAGGGGCAGCAGATTAGGGATACATAAGGATAATGTAAGTAGCGGCGGTTTACGGAGCGGCAGATTAGGGGTTAAAAATAAAATGCAGGTGTCAGCGATAGCGGGGGCAGCAGAATAGGGGTTAATAAGTGTAAGGTTAGGGATGTTTAGACTCGGGGTACATGTTAGGGTGTTAGGTGCAGACTTAGGAGGTGTTTCCGCATAGCAAACAATGCGGCTGCGTTAAGAGCTGAACGCGGCTTTTTTGCAGGTGTTAGGTTTTTTTTCAGCTCAAACAGCCCCATTGTTTTCTATGGGGGAATCGTGCACGAGCACGTTTTTGAGGCTGGCCGCTTGCGTAAGCAACTCTGGTATTGAGAGTTGAAGCTGCGTTAAAAATGCTCTACGCTCCTTTTTTGGAGCCTAACGCAGCCTTTATGTGGACTCTCAATACCAGAGTTATTTTTATGGTGCGGCCAGAAAAAAGCCGGCGTTAGCTACGCGGGTCGTTACCGACAAAACTCCAAATCTAGGCCAAATATGGCTGAACATACTGTGCAAAATATGATTAATAATTCTATACAGAATTTAATGCAGTAATTTAATGAAATGCATTCAGTACTTCTATTTCTAAACTGATGTATCATAAAAGGCTTGTTGTAAAGATAAGCATATTTATAAGACGCATAAAAAAATGCCTGTTATTGAGTCATACAAGGGAGTTTAAAGTCTGCATCATTCAGACACTAAAATTGCCACTCATTCTGATTTAGATACAAATAATAATGACACCTCAGATCCTGAATCAGAAAAAATTACTCCCATTCGTTTAAGACGAAAAAGAAAAGTAGACTTTGACATCTGAGTCAGCTGACTCCTAATGCTGATGATGATGACTCAATTGCTTCTTGGCAAACTTTATATTCTCCTGAACTTTCAGACAGCTCTTATTCTGGAGAATCTCAAAAGCTAAAAAACATAAAATAGTTTCCAATAAAAAAATCATCCTCTAAACAGAAGCCTTACTTAAAGGAACACCAATATTTTTTTGATTTCATGATTCAGAGAGAGCAGGCAAATTTAAGCAACTTTCTAATTTACTCCTATTATCAATTATTCTTCATTCTCTTGCTATCTTTATTTGAAAAGCAAGAATGTAAGTTTAGAAGCCGGCCCATTTTTGGTTCACAACCTGGGTTGAGCTTGCTGATTGGTGGCTAAATGTACCTAGCAATAACCAAGTGCTGTCCAGAGTCTGAGCCAAAAGTTGTCTGGCTCCTTAGCTTAGATGCCTTCTTTTTCAAATAAAGATAGCAAGAGAACGAAGAAACACTGATTATAGGAATAAATTAGAAAGTTGCTTAAAATTGCATATTCTATCTGAATCATGAAATAAAAAAATTTGGGTTTAGTGTCCCTTTAATAGACACTCAGAGGCCCATTTATCAAGCTCCGTATGGAGCTTGTGGGCCCGTGTGTCTTCAGACTCACCAGAAACAGCAGTTATGAAGCAGCGGTCTAAAGACTGCTGCTCCATAACCCTGTCTGCTCTGAGCAGGCGGACAAGAATCGCCACAATTCAACCCGATCGAGTACGATCGGGTTGATTGACACCCCCCCTGCTGGTGGCCGATTGGCCGCGAGTCTGCAAGGGACGGCGTTGCACCAGCAGCTCTTGTGAGCTGCTGGTGCAATGCTGACTACAGAGAGTGTATTGCGCTCCGCATTCAGCGAGGTCTTGCGGACCTAATCTGCACTGTCGGATCAGGTCCGCAAGACCTTTGATACATAGGCCTCTCAGGGGCCAATTTATCATAGTGCAAGCGGACATGATACGATGTAGTGTATCATGTCCGTCACACATCGCTAAATGCTGACAACATAATCTGTCGCCATTTATCATGGCACCAGCAGTTCTTGTGAACTGCTGGTGCAATGTCGCCCCCTGCAGATTCGCGGCCAATCGGCCACAAGCAGGGGGTGTCAATCAACCCGATCGTATTCGATTGGGTTGATTTCTGTCCGCTACCTCAGAGCAGGTGGACAAGTTATGGAGCAGCGGTCTTTAGACAGCTGCTTCCTAACTTCTGTTTCTGGCGAGCCTGAAGGATAATTCGGCCCCTCAGGGTGAAGTATACTTAGACCCAGAGGAAATTCAACATCCTCTTTCCTAAATGGAGGCTTTACTAAAGAGTGGCAACATTTATAGATCACTATATAAGGAAACCTCTTTCCAAACAGGCAAAGTATAATTTAAAGGGACAGTCTACACCAAAATTGTTATAGTTAAAAAATATAGATACCATTCCATAGCTTTCCCCAGCTTTGTACAACCAACCAGCTTTTTCTGCCTGTTTCTAAGTCACTACAGACAACTTCTTATAACATTCTTTTTTGTTAGTTTTTCACAACAAGAGACTGCTAATCCATGTGTGCCATATAGAAAACATTGTGCTCTCTCCCGTGGAGTTGTGCAGGACACATCACTAATTGGCTAAAATGCCAGCCAATAGATAATTAATAAATAGCCATGTGATCCGGGGGCTGTCAGAAGAGGCTTAGCTACAAGGTAATCACAGAGGTAAAAAGTATATTTATATAACCATGTTAGCTGTGCAAAACTGGGGAATGGATAATAAAGAAATTATCTATCTTTTTAAACAATACATTTTTTTGAGCAGAGTTTCCTTTTAAGGGCAGAATGCTACAGGCCTTATTTACCTCGGAAGACCTCAATTAATGCTGAAATGGATTTTAATTAACTTACATTTATTGGTAATAAAACTTTTAATATTATATAAGGCTCTGACCGATATTTATTTCATGTCAAGACAAAGTACTGAATACTCTATGTTCTATAACAAACAATGTTGAGATTTCAGAAGAGGCTATTATTAACAATGTGACTTTAGACCTGTACATTATTTGTCAATGGATTCAAAGGACCATTTACATGTTAGGTGAGGCTAATACCTAGCAATTCAAAGACGTAGGGCAGTCCTTACATGGATTGATCCAAACTTGGTGGATTTTGCCCCCACAGAGATGGGTCTAATGCTCAGGGTTTCCTATTTGCTGATGCAGGTGTAAATGGACTTAGCAACTATGTTAGTACCTTTAATTCTCTAAATAAAGTCAAATATTTTACAAAGAAGATATTCAACCAACTTAACAGGGTTTCTGATAGGGTTGGCCATTCACAGGTAATAAATTATTTTTCGTTAAAAAAATATATCACCTCAAAAAGTAGCAGGCAGATTATGGGGCCGATTTAACAATGTGGGGACGGACATGATCCGCTGTAGCGGACATGATACACTACATTGTATCATATCCACTCGCACTATGATAAATTGGCCCCTAAATGTCTATTAAAGGGATACTAAACCCAAACTTTTTTCTCCTCCTCGACACGTGGAATTTTATTACTTCAGATCACTCTTCCTTGTCAGGAAAAATAGTGGGAAGCGTTTGCCATGTTCTAAATTTAATGTTTCTAAATTTCTTTATAATATACAATCATTTCAAAATGGGAGGAATCCATTTGCTCAGACTGCCTCTTGAAAAGAGACTGGTTAGTTATGTTAGATCTCACACTTACCTTACAGTTGCTATTCATGCATCTCACAAGTAATTTCTCTGTTTTGCTCTGAGAGATTCCTTATGGCAAATTACTTGTCTACTTTTTGGGCTTTCCTTAGCTCTTTGGGTATTTAGAAAAATCTTCAAACCTGTGTGTGGTTTTGATTTTGAGATGTACCTCTTATTATTTATTTAGATTACATCTTTATTATACATCAATCCTCTTCCATCCTTCTAGAATATCTATCTTTGATTACTTCTCTTCAATCAAATCTGGGTTTTTTATAAACAGATTAAATTCTATCCTTATTCCATCCCATTGCCTTCAGAGAAAATAAATTTCTCATTCTGAGTTTGGCTCGAATTGTGGAATTACTATCTTCCTCAATCCATGCCATCTTCCCAGCTTCATGAGTGGCGAGGGGTATAAGCGCCTACTGTGTACCTATAGCCTAGGGAAGGTGCACCTAGCAAGCATCCAAGGGACAAATGGAAAATAGAATATGCCCAGGCGCCAACTACACGAAGGCAGGTAAATACATATACAAGGGAAATATAAATAAAAACAATTTATTGCATACAGCACATTTGCGGTACAGTAAAATACAATTTAAACCAATATATCATGGATCCATGATGGTTTTCACAATAAAATTAAGCACATGAAAAGATATGATGTAAAATCAATGGAGTAGATAAAAAACAATAATAGTGGTATAAAAACAATAGTAAACCTTCTTGTAAAAATGTCAAGACTAGATATGCAGTGGTGTGATCCTATGGATAATGGGATCTGATCGTGATCCTGATAGTATTGGTGGAAATTAAAATTAGGTCACTAACTGTCAGGCTCAAGTCTTGAGAAAGGCCTGACACGGGCCGAAACGCGTAGATACTGGTAAGCCTTATTCTATTTGGTATATATTTTTTTGTACAATCTACACAATTTCTATTTCCGTTTTTCTAGGAGGGACCATATTTGTATTCTAGCCCATCACTAGGCACATCTCTTCACTTATTTTGTGATATTTACTACAATCAACATTGTTTTCTGGAGATACTCACATCTATCAAGGGGATTAGGATTACAACAGGACTTTTATTATTTGACTTTATTATTTGACTACATCATACTCAATGTTTCATCAAGTTCTACACTGGGTTGTTTGCTAGGACACAGACACTAACATTTGATTATATTTTTTCTATATTTTTTCTATATTTTTTCTATATTATTTCTACTTTTGCATTTTTTTGTTTTTTTTGGTTGTTTTGATTATAAAAACATTTAAAGTATTTTATTCACATTGGCACCTGTTATTAATATCAATTGACACATTTTTGACACTCAGAACACGGATTTTTCACAAATTTTATCAAAATTTATCATTTTTTGGCCTGCGCTGTCTGCACACATTGGAGTTCATGACAGTTAGTGACCTAATTTTTATTTCCACCAATACTATCAGGATCACGATCAGATCCCATTATCCATAGGATCACACCACTCCATATCTAGTCTTGACATTTTTACAAGAAGGTTTACTATTGTTTTTATACCACTATTATTGTTTTTTATCTACTCCATTGATTTTACATCATATATTTTCATGTGCTTAATTTTATTGTGAAAACCATCATGGATCCATGATATATTGGTTTAAATTGTATTTTACTGTACCGTAAATGTGCTGTATGCAATAAATTGTTTTTATTTATATTTCACTTGTATATGTATTTACCTGCCTTCGTGTAGTTGGCACCTGGGCATATTCTATTTTCCATCTTCCCAGCTTCCCCTCACTACAGAATTCTTCAGAGATTAAAAATTCTACATCATCAAAAGGGTTTCTCTTGCTCACACAAAATCTTTTTTTTTTCAGAAGCAAAAGAGGAGCTCGTTTGGTGGTTATTCAATATGGAAACTTACAATGGCAGAGACATTTTTCGTAATTCCTCATACTTAATTATAAATTCAGATGCTAGCAATTCAGCCTGGGAAGCAAGATGTGGCAATCAAATTACTGAAGGCAAGTGGTCTTCTAAAGAATCTTCCCTTTAAATCAACTGTTAAGAGCTTTTGGCTGGCTTCTTCCCAGTGTTATAAAACATTCTCATCCTACATCCATTTTATCATTCTCCCCCTACATCCATTTTTATTACAAACTGACAATTTTTCATCAGTAAGATATAAATATCACTTAAGGGATATAAAATCCAAAATGTTATTGGGCATTACCAAATACTTAATTTACCAATATCTTCAAAAGATTATTTCAATTCAAGCAGAATTAATTCCTGTCTCAAATTTGACTGCAGATTGGCGATCTAGATATCTAATCGATTCCATTGATTGAAACTTACAGAGGACACCTGATCTTCGATCTTTTTGCTCTTTCAGATTCATCACTTGTTCAGTATATGTGTGTGTTTATATGTGTGCACATATGTATTTATATGTACATATATGTATTTACAGACATATATAAACACATAAATGCATATGTATACATAGATAGTGATATATAGCAGTGCATTGGAGCCCTTTGCAGTTAAGTAGATGAAAACATGAAAAAGCATATTTATGCAATATTCATCCTATAATATAAAAGGCCAAGTGTGTTTGTCCGAAGCTGTCTCAGTAGAGACAGCACAAGGACAAACACACCTGGCCTAAACTGACATGCTGTTTGCGGCAAAAATGAGCGTAACCGGACGGGAGCATGGGCGTGGCCGGGGCGGGAGCGTGGGCATGACCAGACGGGACCAGGCATGGTCGGGGCATGGTTGGATGTGGTGGGGCGTGGCCGGCCACGGCCGGCGTGAGAGAGGGGAGAGAAATAGAAAGAGAGGGGGAGAGACAAAAAGATATAGCAAAGAGCTAAAGAGAGGGGGGTGAGCAGAAGTGAGGGGAAAGTGCAGAAGAGAGGGAGGAGAGAGAGCAAAAGACGGGAAAGAGCAAAAGAGAGGGGAAAGAGCAAAATAGAGGGAAGAGAGAGAAAAAGAGAGGGGGGAGAGAGAGCAAAAGAGAGGGGGAGAGAGAGAGAGCAAAAGAGAGGGATGGAGAGAGAGAGAAAAAGAGAGGGGGAGAGGGGGGGGAGAGAGAGCAAAGAGAGGGATGGAGAGAAAGAGCAAAAGAGAGGGATGGAGAGAGAGAGCAAAAAAAGGAGAGAGAGACAGAGCAAAAGAGAGGGGGGAGAGAGCGCAAAAGAGAGGGGGAGAGAGAGAGCGCAAATGAGAGGGGGAGAGAGAGAGCACAAAAGAGAGAGAGAACACAAAAGAGAGGGGGGGAGAGAGAGAGCGTAAAAGAGAGGGGGAGAGAGAGAGCACAAAAGAGAGAGAGAACACAAAAGAGAGTGGGGAGAGAGCATAAAAGAGAGGGGGAAGAGAGAGCGCAAAAGAAAGGGGGAGAGAGAGCAAAAGAGAGGGGGAGAGAAAGCAAAAGAGAGGGGGAGAGAGGGAGCAAAAGAGAGGGGGGAAAGAGAGAGCAAAAGAGAGGTGGAGCAAGAGAGAGCGCAAAAGAGAGGGGGAGATAGCACAAAAGAGAGGGGGAGAGAGAGAGCAAAAGAGAGCAAATGAGAGGTAGAGCAAGAGAGAGCGCAAAAGAGAGGGGGAGAGAGCGCAAAAGAGAGGGGGAGAGAGCACAAAAGAGAGGGGGAGAGAGCGAACAAGGGGTGGGACCGCTGTACTGCAAAAAATGGCCTCTGTGAACGTGCTTTAGGACTAGTATTTAATAAAGTGTTATACTTTGTATTTACTGTAAATATTTCACATTCCAATGTTCTGCATACAGCAGAATATGTTCTATGTATTTATAAAAAAGGTATCTCTATATATACTGTATTTATATATATATATATATATATATATGTATCATGTATTTATATAGGTGTAGATATACTGTATATTGTACCAAAATACCATCAGATATGTGTAGAAATACAGGTGGCCCTCAGTTTACGACGATTCAGTTTGTGCCGTTTCAGAATAACAACCTTTTTTTTCAGTCATGTGACTGCTATTGAAAAGCATTGGAAAGCAGTGCACTAATTAAAATAGCCAGAAGGTGGAGCACAAAGTTATGCAAGCTTAGCAGACTGAAATGTATCTGTGTACACAGAACAGACCTGATCTATAAAGCAACAAGATCTAGCAGCCACTTCCCTATTATCTTCCTGTCCGGCTGCTTGAGGTGAGGGTGCCTAACTGCAAGTGGTCTTCTAAAGAATCTTCCCTTTAAATCAACTGTTAAGAGCTTTTGGCTGGCTTCTTCCCAGTGTTATAAAACATTCTCATCCTACATCCATTTTATCATTCTCCCCCTACATCCATTTTTATTACAAACTGACAATTTTTCATCAGTAAGATATAAATATCACTTAAGGGATATAAAATCCAAAATGTTATTGGGCATTACCAAATACTTAATTTACCAATATCTTCAAAAGATTATTTCAATTCAAGCAGAATTAATTCCTGTCTCAAATTTGACTGCAGATTGGCGATCTAGATATCTAATCGATTCCATTGATTGAAACTTACAGAGGACACCTGATCTTCGATCTTTTTGCTCTTTCAGATTCATCACTTGTTCAGTATATGTGTGTGTTTATATGTGTGCACATATGTATTTATATGTACATATATGTATTTACAGACATATATAAACACATAAATGCATATGTATACATAGATAGTGATATATAGCAGTGCATTGGAGCCCTTTGCAGTTAAGTAGATGAAAACATGAAAAAGCATATTTATGCAATATTCATCCTATAATATAAAAGGCCAAGTGTGTTTGTCCGAAGCTGTCTCAGTAGAGACAGCACGAGGACAAACACACCTGGCCTAAACTGACATGCTGTTTGCGGCAAAAATGAGCATAACCGGACGGGAGCATGGGCGTGGCCGGGGCGGGAGCGTGGGCATGACCAGACGGGACCAGGCATGGTCGGGGCATGGTTGGATGTGGTGGGGCGTGGCCGGCCGCGGCCGGCGTGAGAGAGGGGAGAGAAATAGAAAGAGAGGGGGAGAGACAAAAAGATATAGCAAAGAGCTAAAGAGAGGGGGATGAGCAGAAGTGAGGGGAAAGTGCAGAAGAGAGGGAGGAGAGAGAGCAAAAGACGGGAAAGAGCAAAAGAGAGGGGAAAGAGCAAAATAGAGGGAAGAGAGAGAAAAAGAGAGGGGGGAGAGAGAGCAAAAGAGAGGGGGAGAGAGAGAGAGCAAAAGAGAGGGATGGAGAGAGCAAAAGAGAGGGGGGAGAGGGGGGAGAGAGAGAGCAAAGAGAGGGATGGAGAGAAAGAGCAAAAGAGAAGGATGGAGAGGGAGAGCAAAAAAAAGGAGAGAGAGACAGAGCAAAAGAGAGGGGGAGAGAGCGCAAAAGAGAGGGGGAGAGAGAGAGCGCAAATGAGAGGGGGAGAGAGAGAGCACAAAAGAGAGAGAGAACACAAAAGAGAGGGGGGGAGAGAGAGAGCGTAAAAGAGAGGGGGAGAGAGAGAGCACAAAAGAGAGAGAGAACACAAAAGAGAGTGGGGAGAGAGCATAAAAGAGAGGGGGAAGAGAGAGCGCAAAAGAAAGGGGGAGAGAGAGCAAAAGAGAGGGGGAGAGAAAGCAAAAGAGAGGGGGAGAGAGGGAGCAAAAGAGAGGGGGAAAAGAGAGAGCAAAAGAGAGGTGGAGCAAGAGAGAGCGCAAAAGAGAGGGGGAGATAGCACAAAAGAGAGGGGGAGAGAGAGAACAAAAGAGAGCAAATGAGAGGTAGAGCAAGAGAGAGCGCAAAAGAGAGGGGGAGAGAGCACAAAAGAGAGGGGGAGAGAGCGAACAAGGGGTGGGACCGCTGTACTGCAAAAAATGGCCTCTGTGAACGTGCTTTAGGACTAGTATTTAATAAAGTGTTATACTTTGTATTTACTGTAAATATTTCACATTCCAATGTTCTGCATACAGCAGAATATGTTCTATGTATTTATAAAAAAGGTATCTCTATATATACTGTATTTATATATATATATGTATCATGTATTTATATAGGTGTAGATATACTGTATATTGTACCAAAATACCATCAGATATGTGTAGAAATACAGGTGGCCCTCAGTTTACGACGATTCAGTTTGTGCCGTTTCAGAATAACAACCTTTTTTTTCAGTCATGTGACTGCTATTGAAAAGCATTGGAAAGCAGTGCACTAATTAAAATAGCCAGAAGGTGGAGCACAAAGTTATGCAAGCTTAGCAGACTGAAATGTATCTGTGTACACAGAACAGACCTGATCTATAAAGCAACAAGATCTAGCAGCCACTTCCCTATTATCTTCCTGTCCGGCTGCTTGAGGTGAGGGTGCCTAACTGCCTATTAATCACTCCAGATTGAAATGCATAGAGTAGGTGCAGACCCAATATTATCTAACATGCTAACAATGCAGAGAACTGTTTGCAGGAAAATGCAAGTAAAAAAATGTTTTTGTTAATTAAACTTAGTTTGATGATACAGTCTGTTGTATGATTATTTAATTAGGTTTATAATGCTGATTAGCATTTAAAGTCTTCATTTCAAAGATTTAAAAATAATGTATTAGGTGTTACTTATGTCAATTTTGAGAGGGGCCTGGAATCTAACTCCCTCACTTCCCATTGGCTTACATTATAAACTGGGTTTCAATTTACAACAGTTTCGATTTACAACCATTCCTTCTGGAACCTAACCCTGTATGTACTTATAAATAAATAGAACATATTCTTCTATGTGAAGAACACTGGAATGTGAAACATTCACATTTTTCATGTCAGGTTAGCACACTTAAGAATACCCAATTGGGTTTTGCTCCATTGACTTCTATGGGGGAAAATGATAACACACGCACGATTTGCTAAGTTTGGCTTTTTGCGTGCATCGGTTTAGAGCTCGTTGGAAAACAGTTTACTTTCAACTTGTAATACGAGAGCTACCCGACGCTTGCAAAAAGCTTACTTCTAGCGGGGTTAGTGTGCAAGCGGGAGCGTTAAATACTGCTTCACTTGTAATCTGGCCCTTTATAGGGAATTTAATTTTGAGTTGAATTTTAATGCCCTCTTTATATGGATTTCTTCTCTATTCTTATGTGTAAATAAATCTGTTGTATCCATACAATATATTTAGATTTGACAAGAAACAGGCAGAGGCTTGCTAACACAGGAACACAAACAATGCAAGCCAAAACAGAAACATATTAATCCTTTCAGTGCTCTGAGTCGTTGCAGAGTTTTCCAATCAGGTGCTAATGACGGCTCAGAGCCGTCGTTAGCACTCTCCCACCTTGAGGGATATCTGGGGGCTCCCATCCGCTCCTACCCTTGCGATCGGGCCTGTATAGTGACAGGCATCACTGGGGCTTCATGTTATGTGCGTTGACGTCATGCGCAATGACGTGATGACATCACCAGGCAACTTTATTTAAAAATAACAATGTTAAGAATAGGAAAAAGGGGCATGATGCTTAGAAGCCTGTATCTCAGGCATCTAAGCAGCTACAGATCCCCAAGACCCACCGTTGGAAAGGTAATAGACTAACCTTTCCAAGGGTGTCTTGGGGATCTGAGAAAAAAAAAAGAGTTAAAAAATGTTTTTTCAAAAAAAAAAAACAAAAAAAACCTTTAAACAGCTTAGCACCCAGGTGGGAAAGTGCTTAGCACTCAAGGGTTAATGATGAATAGAAGCTAATTAATTTGCACTTGAATACTAATTTAGATGTTGTTTATTAAAAACTAAACATAATCCATAAAAATGTATTAGCATGAGGGCTCATAAACAATATAAATACACATGCTTGTGTGATTGGTCACTGCAAATTGGATGTATTATTTTTCTGATTGACCTTAAATAGAGTGATCATTTTCCTAGTTTAAAGGAAAACAATGTGTATATATCTTATATATAGGGCCTGATGTTAAAAGGATTGCCACATCCACTAGAAATGGGCAGTCTTGCAATCCCCTCGCAATCCCCTCTCCCTCTCCTCTTCAAAGCCTTGGAGGACTATATCAAAGAAAAATTCACAAGGGATTTCATCAGACCTTCTTTATCTCCTGCTGGGCTAGAATCTTTTTTTTGTCAAAAAAGGAAGGTGGGCTATGCCCTTAACTTAGTCTGACATCAATAGTGGGGAAGATATTTGAATGGATTATAAAGGATTATATTGATGAGCATATTCGTGTAAACAAGATTAGTTCTAATCAACATGGTTTTGTGAGAAATAGATCATGTCAAACTAATCTAATTAGATTCTATGGGGAAGTAAGTAAAAATATAGATAAAGGGGAATCAGTTGATGTGATATACTTAGATTTTGCAAAGGCGTTTGATACAGTGCCACATGAGAGATTAATGCACAAAATTAAGGGACTGGGAATAGCTGAAAATGTTAGCTCATGGATAAATAACTGGATAAAAGATAGGGAACAATGAGTAGTAGTAAATGGATCATACTCAGATTGGACAAAGGTAATCAGTGGCGTCCCCAGGGATCAGTACTGGGCCCTATTCTTTTTAATATTTTTATAAATGACTTGGAGCTAGGATTAAATAGCGACATCTCTATTTTTGCAGATGATACTAAGTTAAGTAAGGTCATTAGGTCAGAGCAGGATGAACTTTCGTTACAAAGGGACCTGCAAAAATTAGAAGTATGGGCAGGTAAATGGAAAATGAGATTTAATATGGGAAAATGCAAGGTTCTACATTTTGGAAGTGAAAATAAGCAGGCAACGTATTATTTAAATGGGACAAGACTCAGCCAAACACAGGAGGAAAGGGATTTGGGGGTAGTAATAGATAACAAGCTAAAGATGGGTGCACAATGCAGGGCAGCAGCTTCAAAGGCTAATAAGATACTAGCATGTATTAAAAGAGGCATTGACTCAAGGGAGGAAAGCATAATTATGTCACTATATAAAGCCCTGGTAAGACCTCACCTTGAGTATGGAGTGGAGTTCTGGGGACCAATCGCAAAAAAAGATATTGCAGAACTAGAAAAAGTTCAGAGAAGGGCCACAAAGCTAATAAGGGGATTGGAGAATTTAACCTATGAGGCTAGCCAAACTGGGTCTGTTTTCTTTAGAGAAAAGGCGCTTAAGAGGTGACATGATTACTTAATATAAATATATTCAAGGCCCATATACAGAGATGGCAGAAGCTCTGTTTATTCCAAGAAAATTTTTGTGACCAGAGGTTACAATTTAAGGTTGGAGGAAAGGAGATTTAATCTCCTGCAACTGAAACGTTTTTTCACTGTAAGAGCAATACAATTGTGGAACTCATTACCATAGGAGGTAGTGAATGCCAATACCCTAGAAACATTTAAAAATTATCTGGATAGATTTCTGTCTATAAAGAAAATTCATGGATATGATTGCTAGTATTAAATGTGTCACCTTTAAGTGGGACTATTTAAGCTTAACTGGAGCTTTTTGTATATATTTTAGATTTGTATAGGTTGAACTCAATGGACTTCAGTCTTTTTTCAACCTCATCTACTATGTTACTATGTTACTATAATGAACCGGTACCCACTTCTGCTCATCCTTAAGTTTTCAATGCTCTTAAAAGAGCCTGTATCTTAACAAACACCTAAATTACAACTTTTGCGGTATGGCTATACCTCTGAAAAATTTGCCTTTGCGCGCAGAATATTCAGCTCACCCGTATTACAAGTCACGGCTGTACGGCTATACCGCTATTGTTTTAGCCTGTGCCGCAACTCTCCATTCCGCATTTAAAAATGGCTTTTTGAGTGTGGAATTTTCAGGTCACCCATTTTACAGGTTGAACGGTCAGGTTATTACGCTAGCGTTATAGCTTATACCACCACAATTCATTCCGCTATAAAAAAACAGTAGTTATGGATTTTGCAAAACAAAAAACCCTCTACAATTACAAAAAATAAAAAAATCTAAGATTACAAAAAATAATAAACTAAATTATCCAAAATAATAAAAATTAAATCTAATCTAATACCCCAATAAAAACACCCCCTAATCTAACAATAAACTACCAATAGGGCATTGCCCTAAGTTAAACATCTATTTTACATTAAAAAATTACAAAGTACCCCCTAACAGTAAACCTACCCCACCCAACCAACCCCCCAAAATAAAAAAACTAACTCCTGAAGTCTGGCAGTGAAGGTCTCCGTTTTATATTTGGGGTACTTTGCGTTCCTATTGGCTGCAATTTTCAAATCAGCAAATAGGATGAGAGCTACTGAAATCCTATTGGCTGTTCAAACCAGCCAATAGGATTTTTTGTAATGTTAGTTTTTTAAAAAATTTTCGTAGTGTTAGGATTTTTTAATTTTGTAATTTAGGATTTTTTATTTTAAGGTTATTTTAGTTTTTTAAAAATAGTTATGTTAGGTTTATTTATAGTTTAATCTTATTTTTTTTTAATTTCACAGGTAATTTTTTATTTATTTTAAGGTTGTTATATTGTAAATTTCATTTAAAGTTAGCGGGTGTTAGGTTTAGGGGTTAATAGTTTAATTTAGTGTGTTGCGATCTGGGGGGCCAGCGGTTTAGGGGTTAATAGGTATATTATAGTATTTGTGATGTGGGGGATCGTGGTTTAGGGGTTAATATGTTTATTTTATTAGTAGCGATGTGGGGTGCCGGCGGTTTAGGGGTTAATAGATTTATTAAGTGACGGCGATGTCGGTGTGGCGGTTTTGGGGTTAATAAATATATTTAGTTTCGGCGATGTCGGGGGGCGGCAGATAAGGGATATTTAGACTAGGGGTTTATGTTAGGGTGTTGTTGTATACATCAATGGGGAATGCGTTATAGCGATCGCCATTCCGCATTTGCAGGTGTTAGTTTTGATGTCTATGGAGGAAAACGTGCACAAGCACGTCAACTCAGGACTTGGCTTTTGTGCGGTATGGACCTTAATGCACCATATTGCACAGCACAAGAAGGTCTTTCTGTAACTTGTGTGTGGTACCGCTAATTTTTTAGCATTATTTACGCAACGTGTTTAGCGCATAACTTGTAATCTCTGTGAAAGTTAGGTTTACGACAGGCATAAAAACTTGCTGCAGATTCGGAAGGGAGACAAATGGAGGACAACATTCAACAGTCAGACCATGTCACCCATGTCACACAAGTAAAGATTACGAAAGCATCATCTCTATGCCAAGTTGGTGAAGTGAGATTTCCACAAGCAACAAATACCATTTTGCAGATATATATTCGCTGCTGAAGGGTTTTGTACAGACACCTCAGAAGTTGGAGTGGGAGTGGCCCACACACAAAGGGATCCTACACCTGGGAAGATACTCCCAGTTCCTTTCTTTTTGAAGAGGTTCTCTAAACCGTAAATTACTTATTACATAGTCAGCGAAGAACTACAGTTCTCAGTTAAACTTGCAATTAGCGAATGTCGTCATATTCTCAAGGGGCAAAAGGGCAATTCCAGATCCTTACGGATCATAAAAATGTATTGTACCTTAAATCAGTGAGACAACTTAATGCATAACAAACCACATGGGCATTGTTGTTTTCTTGAATTGGATTATGCTTTTTCCTATATGGCCAGAACTAAGAACGGTAAAGCAGTAACGGAAACGGTAAAGGACCAATTATGAGTGGAGCGCAAAGTTTACCCCACCTGAGCCTTTTGATTTCTCTCAGCCTGCAGCTTGGCCTACATGGCGTCAGCGGTTTCAGCGATCCAGGATTGCTTCCAAGCTGGACATGGAGAGTGGCGAAGTACAAGTTAATTCTCTTTTATACTCTATGGAGAAAGATGTGGAGCCAGTGTTCAATGCCTTTACTTTCCAAGAAGGGGAAGAATTTGACTCTGAAATAGTTATGAATAAACTCAGTGCCCACTTCTTTGTGCCCGAAAGAAATGTGATTCATGAGAGAGCTTGTTTTCCCAAACGTGCTCAGCTTGTGGGAGAATCTGTGGAGTCATTTGTGCGCAGCCTGTATGAACTAGCTGAATTCTGTGAGTTTGGTGTTGCTAAAGAAGCGCAAATCAGAGACAGAATAGCCATAGGAATTGCAGATGCTGAAGTCTCACTGAAGCTACAGTTAGAGTCTGATTTAACATTAGATGTGGCTATTAGGATGGCCCGCCAGAGTGAACTGGTGAAAAAGCAAAGTGCTGATCTGAGGTCTGAGAGTATTGTGGATGAAGTGCAGCAGTTCAGGAGAGCTGCTAGTGAAAGGCACAGTGTGAGCGGTAGATCAAGGGCAGAAGATAGGCCCAGAAGTGGAAGGGCGCAGCATGCCCGATGCACACTGTGCAACCGTGCCCATAATCAAAGTGTCATATGCCCGGCTAAAGACAAAAGATGTAGAAAATTTAACAGGATGGGCCATTTTGAAGTGGTGTGTAAGACTGAATATATTAAGGAGATGCAGGTGAATTGTGACCAGGAGGGTCAAGAAGTGTCCTTTGTGGGGTCTGTTGTTGAACGGCCGGGTTCAAAAGATGATTGGAGGGTTACTCTTACTGTAATGGGAGCCAAAGTTTCCTTTAAGATTAACACAGGAGCAGACATCACTGTAATGTCTCTTGCAGCATTCATGAAACTGCCTCAACAGCCCCAGTTGGCGAAAGTTACAACAAAAGTCCATAGTCCTGGTGGCATTATTGATTGTGCGGGGAAATTTCTTGCTAGCTGCGTGTACAAGCAAAGGAAATTCACCATGTTGTGGGTGCATGTGATTAGAGGTCAGTGTGTTAACAACTTATTGAGCAGAAAAGAAGCCTGTGGTTTGGGCCTAGTAGCCAGAGTGAATGAAATCTCAGAAGATATGTTTGGTGAATTGGGCCTACTGATTTGCAACCCAGTCCGTATATCACTTAAAGGTGACGCAGTCCCATATAGCATTACTCCCCGTAGAATTACATTCCCGCTCATGCCTCAAGTGGAGAAGGAGCTTCTGCGTATGAAGAATATGGGGGTTATTGAAGAGGTTGTTTAAGCAACTGACTGGTGTGCCCCCATTGTGCCTGTTGCAAAGGAAAACGGGAAGGTACGCATATTCATAGACTTGAAAAGGCTGAATGAGTTCATGAAGAGAGAAAGATATGTGCTGCCAACACTTGAAGACATAGCTCCGAAATTGGCTGGGGCAAAGTTTTTCTCTACATTGGATGCTTCTTGCGGCTTCTGGCAGATACCTCTAGATCCAAAGTGCCGCAAACTGACTACCTTTATTACACCAGTAGGTCGGTTTTGCTTTTGCAGATTCCCCTTTGGGATATCCTCTGCTCCTGAAATCTTCCAAAGAGAAATGAGTTCTCTCCTAAGAGACCACGTGGGCACGGCAGTCATCATGGACGACATCTTAGTGTATGGGTCTACATTGGAGGAACATGATCAGCGATTGAGCTGTGTGCTGCAGACTATCAGAGAGTCCGGGCTGAAGCTAAACAAAGAGAAATGCCATTTTAGGAAAGCTGAGTTATGTTACTTTGGGCATATCATCAATGGGGATGGCATCAAGCCAGACCCCGAGAAAATGTGTGCTATTGAACAGATGAAAAGTCCTTCTGATGTACATAAGCTGAGACAAATATTGGGCCTTGTAAATTATGTGGGCAGGTTCCTTCCAGATTTATCCACAATACTACACCCTATCACAGAGTTGCTAAAGAAAGATATTGCCTGGGTCTGGGGACCTTCACAGGAATAGTCTTTTATGCAGGTCAAGTCCCTGCTGGGGTCTGCCCCAGTGTTGGGGTTCTACGACCCTTCCAAAAAGACTGTGGTTAGTGCTGATGCGAGCAGTTTTGGATTAGGGGCCGCCCTCCTGCAGCTGGATGAAAACAAACTACAGCCCATCGCCTACTGTTCCCGCACACTGACGGCTACTGAGTCAAAATATGCTCAAATTGAGAAAGAGTGCCTGGCCACAGTTTGGGCCTGTGAGCGCTTTCAGCGTTACCTAGTGGGTTTAGAGAAATTTAGTCTGGAGACTGATCATAAACTGCTAGTCCCTCTAATCAACTCTTATGATATTGACAAAACACCCCTAAGATGCCAGAGACTTCTAATGAGGCTGCTCAGGTTCAATGCTCAGGCAGTGCATGTGCCGGGGAAACAGCTCGTTGTAGCGGATACACTGTCCAGGCTCCCGCTGGCTGCTGCTGAAGAGTCTTCAACGGAATCGGATGTGAAACTGTATGTAGATTCAGTTCTGGCCTCTAAGTCCATTTCTTCAGGGAAACTAGAACAAATAAAGAAAGAGACATATTTAGATACAGACCTTCAAGAAGTTATAAAGTACATAAAAGAAGGTTGGCCCGAGAGTCGGGCAGCCTGGATGTCTTTAAGTTCTTACCAGTCAGAGAGGTTGCAGCTCACGGAGCTGGATGGGTTGGTGCTGTTCCAGGACCGCATTGTTATTCCTGTCAGCATGAGGCAGGAGATGTTAAACAGGATTCATGATGGCCACTTAGGCATTACAAAGTGCAGAGAAAGGGCAGCTAGGGCTGTATGGTGGCCTGTAATCAGTTCCGACATTGCAAGTCATGTGTCTAAATGTGCCTTTTGCTGGGAACACCAGCCTACTCAGAGAAGGGAGCACTTGATTTCTACTCTGCTGCCTGCAGGCCCGTGGCAGAAAATAGCTGCTGATTTGTGCGAACTGTGCAGGAAAAAGTTCCTAGTCGTGATCGACTACTATTCCAGGTATTTGGAAATTGCACCTTTGAATGAAATCACAAGTCAAGCCGTTATCACTCGTCTCAAGAGCTTGTTCGCCCGGTGGGACATACTAATGGAGTTGGTGAGTGATAACGGAATGCAGTTCGCTTCAACAGAGTTCAGTTCTTTCAGCAGAGAATATGATTTTATACATTCCACGTCAAGTCCACATTACCTGCAGGCTAATGGAATGGCTGAAACGGCAGTTCAAACAACAAAATTCATTTTGAAGCAATCTGAGCCGTACCTGGCTCTCTTGTCCTATAGGGTGACTCCCATTCAAGCCATGGTGTTTAGCCCGGCACAGCTAGGATGCCAGATTCACACCACCTTACCCTCTGTGGGTGTCTTCCAGCCAACTAGCTCTATTCCTCAGGACAAAGTTCTTAGGAGGGATGAAGAGGCAAAAAGGGGCTATCGATTCTTCTACGACAGGAGACATTCTGTGAGGCCCTTGCAGGAGCTGAATGTGGGGCAAAGTGTCAGAATTAAACTGGATGATGAGAAGAAATGGAAGACACCTGCTACGGAAATTGGACGCTCTCCAGAACCAAGGTCTTATGTAGTCCTTACTGATGGAGGGACAGTTACATGTCGTAATCGAAAACATCTTCAGACTGTACCTGAGAGTTTGGAACTGGATGCCTCAGTACCACTGCCGGTGGGATCCCCAGTTTTAAAAGGGGTGCCTTTCCCTCAGCAAGATCACAGCGGGGATATGTCTTTGCCTCCAGCAGACTCTCAATCACCTTCTTCTGTATCAGAGGACAGTTCATGTAGAGTTACATCAAGCGGAAGAGTGGTGAAACTTTCGGCCCGATATCGGGATTAACTTTAGTTAGGACAGCGACCAGAAGTATGGGCAGAATAATCCCATGGTCACTGTGGACTAGGGTAGTCTATATGTATTTATATGTGTATATATGTATTTACAGACATAGATACATATATAAACACATAAATACATATGTACACACATATAGACATTAAAACCCTTTGCAGTTAAGTAGACGCAAACAAGTAAAATCATATTTAAGCTATATACATATTTAATAAAAGTTTTAACTACGTATTTACTGTACATCTTATTCCAATGTTCTAAACATAGCAGAATATGTTCTAAGAATGTCTAGATTCCTATATATATCTGTATATGTCTATACCCATATATTTTAATCATGTATGTATGTATGTATATATATAAATATATAGTTATATATATATATATATATATATATATTGTACCAAAATACCATCAGATATGTGTAGGGTTAGCGCACATGAGAATTTGCGATTGTTTTGCACATGAGAGGGGGGGTTTTCCCTCACTTTTTATTCTTCATTGACTTCCATCGGGATATACGTGAATGCACACGCAATATTCTAAGCTCGGCTTTTTGCGCTCATCGGGTTAGCGTGTGAGCGAAAACAGTTTATTTTCAACTCATAATACGAGCACAACCTGACAAAAAGCTTACTTCTAGCACTATTAACACTTGAGCGGTAGCATTAATTAGCACTCCATTTGTAATCTGGCCAAAAAAGTTTTAAAATGCATCTTTAGTGTACCATAATTTTGTGTTCAAGAATTTAAAATATAAAGTTTACTTTGAACTGTCTTGAGTTCTGTGGTCTGGTGAAGAAACAACATTTGATTTGTATGGATATCTCAGAAAAACATAATTTTGCACTTAAATTATCTCTTTAAATAAGTGTATAAAATGTGCTTCATCACAGGTTTAGAAATCGTTTAGTAGTAAAAGACTTATACATCAGTTTATATGTAAACAGCAGGGACTCACTGGCAGCACACATTCAAAAATGTGCTTTTTTTAATAATGTAATATCTAAGTTTTCAGACACCTGGGTATGCCAGTATCTGCTGCTTAGAGAATATTTAGATGTTGGCTATTTCGATTTATGCTGAAAGTTTATAACGTTGTATTGTTTCCAACATTAAAATTCCAAATAACAAAAGTGTGGTAGAATCAATTGCAAAACAATTCACAAGAGCTATTTAAGCGCTGTTTGAATAGGATGCACTCTTCTTGCTATTTATTAAATAGTACAAAGAGGACTACAGACGAGAGGCCTGGCACTTTTGTAAAGAACCTAATTATAGGATCAATAGCGCTTTGGGATGATATCTATAAAATATCTTCAGTACAGTACACCTGATTCTAGACTGAATAAATAAAACTGTCTCTGTAAGATGCTTTTCATTGTAGAAGAGACAACAGTTAAAGGGACAGTATATTGTAAACTTGTTTTTCCATTAATTTATTTTCAGCGACTTCTTATACTGGCTGCAGAGTATAAAATGTATGAGAAATTGCATTTCAGGTTTATTTATGTATATGAATTGAAATGGTTTAAGCTTGCAGGTAATATCATATCTCATTATGTTATCACTTTGTGTACACATACAGGAACGAGATTACATATGTGGTGCAGGCTTCAGCACACCTGCTGAAACCTGCATTGCCCATAAATTTACCTTGCACATTGGGGAATTACATAAACCGTGCCGGCAGTTCATCTACTGCCGTAAGTCGGATAAACTGGCGATGTCCAGAAATGTGTGTAAATACACATTTCTGGAGTCGCCAGTAACTTACGACAGTATATAAACTGCCAGTGCCTAAGAAGAAAAAAAAGAAAAAAGTTACATTGCACCTTAAAAGTCTAACCCGTCTCCCAAAAAAACCCCAGACATGTCAAAACCCCTATACCTGCCATCACCCCACATCGCAAATAATAATAAATGTATAAACCTCTAAACCCCCCCCCCCCACAACGCAATATACCTAATTAATGTGCAAACTTCTTAATACATTTATTAACCCCTAATCCGCCATTCACTCACAACGCAAATAATCTAGTTAAAGTATTAACCCCTAATCCACCATCCCCCGCATTGCAAAGTATTTAATTACACTATTAACCCCTAATCCGCCACCCCCCACAATGCAATAAACCTAATTACACTATTAACCCCTAAACTGCCATCACCCACAACACAATAAACCTAATTACACTATGAACCCCTAAACCGCCAACCCCCACAACACAATAAACCTAATTACACTATTAACCCCTAAACCGTCACCCCCAAAACACAAATAACTAATTTAATCACTAAGCCCCCTAATTTAACACCACCTAATTTAAAACTAATTTTAATCCAGCGTGGATGAAGATGTCGCCAGCCTGGAAGAAGACCTTCACCGCCGGACTTTAGGAATGGTGAGTACCTATTTTGGGGTTAGACTTAGGCTTTTTTTTATTTTTTGGGGTGTTTTTTTTTTTTAGATTAGGGATTTTTTGTTTTTGTTTTAATGGGCTGCAAAAGAGATGATTGTCCTAATGCCCATACAAAGGGGTTAGTTTTTTTTTAAGTAAAAGAGCTGTTTAACTTAGGGCAATGCCCTACAAAAGTCCCTTTTAAGGGCTATTGGTATCGTAGTGTTAGATTAGGGGTGTTTTTACTTTGGGGGGCTTTTTTATTTTTATAGGGGTATTATGTAAGGTTTCATTTTTTAATTTTTGATCATTTGGTTTATTTTTCTCTGTAGTTTTAGTCTTTTTTATTTTTTGTAATTTTAGATTTATTTATTTTAATTTAATTTTAGTTTTTTTAAAGTAATGTTAGGATTTTTTATTTTAATGTTAACGTAGTATTTTTTTATTTTGTGTAATTGGGGTTAATTTAAGAGGTGTTAGGTTAGGGGACAGACAGCTAGATTCCGAGTTTTCAGCAATATAAGGAAATTAATGATCGCCACAAAAGCATCGTTATTTCACCTCCCTATAGCACTGCTATTACAGGTTTACAAAAAGCAGGCTTGTACGGGCGATATGGTGGCGTTGAGCTCCATACCGCACCAAAATACAAGTGCTGCTTTGACGTGCTTGTGCACAATTTTCCCATAGACATCAATGGGGAGAGCCGCAAAAAAGAAGCCTAACACCTGCGATCGCGGAAACAAAAGCTCTAACATAAAAAACATGTCTAAACACCCCTAATCTGCCGCCCCCGACATCGCCGCCACCTACATAATGTTATTAACCCCTAATCTGCCAGCCCTTAACATCGCCGCCACCTAAATAAAACTATTAACCCCTAATCTGCCGCTCCCGATATCGCTGCCACCTACATACAGTTATTAACCCTTAATCTGCTGCCCCTAACATTGCCGCCACCTAAATACACTTATTAACCCCTAATCTGCCATTCTTAACATCACCCCCACCTACATTACAGTTATTAACCCCTTAATCTGCAGCCCCCAATGTCGCCGCCACTATACTAAAGTTATTAACCCCTAAACCTCTGGCCTCCAACATCACTAATACTAAATAAATGTATTAACCCCTAAACCTAACCCTAACTCTAAGCATAGCCCTAACGTAACCTTAAGCCTAAATCTAACCCTAACACCCACTAACTTAAATATAAGTAAAATAAATCTAAATAAACCTTACAATTATTAACTAAATAATTCCTATTTAAAACTAAATACATACTTACCTGTGAAATAAAACTTAAGCTTATTACAATATAACTAATAGTTGGGACTTACGGTGGGCGGGCACGGCGAGAGGACGCAGGTTTGCTGAGCTCCGTATCTCTAAGCTCGCGGACCTGTGTTTTTAGCCACCCAAAGTGCCAATAAGCTGCAATCCTTGGCAGGACATTCATCGGACACCTGCCCGGACAAGATAAAGTGAGGGGCGCCTTCAATCCGCTCCCCCGCCGGCAGCCGTACAGACAAGTAGCGGACACACGATCGCGGCGGCGATCAGAAAAGCCAGACCTCCCATACCACCGAAAAGGAGTAGGTGAGAAGCCAAATAGGCTGGGGGTTAGCAGAAGAGGGTTTAATCCCAGTCTCTTGAAAAGCAGAAACAGACAAGGTAATCTGCCCCAACACCCAGAGAACCACGCATCAAACTAACGGCGGCCATCTTAGGTATCGGCCAGTCTATAATAGTGCTAAGTAACAACACTCACCGGCAAAAGTGAACTGCTTTATATTTGGGGGCTCAATAGCCTTATTATCTCCCCTCTCCTCCCAAGTTTATTATACTGTTCCTGCCCCTTGCAGGGGAACCTGCCCACCACTGAGAGGCCGCCAGCAAAGAGCTTAAGAAAGCTGTCAGCGTTACATAGATAGATCCCACGTGGGGAAGAGATGACTCTGTAACACAGCAGTGCCAGACTCGCAGGCGAGGCGGACAATTAGGGAAAAACCCACCCTACCATAAGACTGACTACCAACAGCTCAGTTGTTAAATCTACTTAGGGGGCCACAATAGACATGGCACACTAAACCGGAGCCACTGTACCCCCCCTCCCCAACCACAAACCTCCAGACACAGAAGAGAAACTAAATCTCCTAGTCCTATGGGAAAAGTTTAATCCCCCTACTAAGTTACATCTACAGCACAACCTTTACTGGGATTTGCCTGTATGCAAAAATACTATACCCCATATACTAAAAAGACTGACAACATGGCAGGTAGACAGAAGCAAACGGAGAGACGCCAGAGAACCCAAACTGATAACCAAGACCTGACTCAGTCAATGCTAGAAACATCCATTACCTCGACACAAGATACACATCCTATTGTATCGCAATTATCTGCGCTCTTCTTGCCTAAAATAGAACAGTTGCAAACAGGAATGGACAGCCTATCCACAGACCTCAGAGCCTTCTCCACACGCCTAACGGCCGTGGAACAGAAAACAGCAGAGGGAGAAGAAAGACACAGGGACACAACTTCCTCCATTACTACTCTCCAAAGGCAAAACAAATTGCTACAGGCCAAAGTAGAGGACTTGGAGAACCGTTCAAGACGGAACAATTTAAGAATAGTTGGAGTGCCAGAATCTGTCCCCTCGGGGGACCTAATGAACTTTGTAGAGACTATTCTCCCAGGTATACTCAAACTCCCACCTACAAGTATACCTTGCATAGCAGAAAGAGCTCACAGAGTGGGAACTTCCCAGCAAGATGGTGCACCTAGACAGATAATGGTACGCTACCTAAATTTCAAAGATAAAACGCTAATACTCAGAGCGTACAGACAAAAGACACCTATTGATTTTGAAGGGAGAAAAATTTTCATCTTCCAGGATTATTCCGCTGATGTCTCAAAGAAAAGGAGAGAATTCACTCCTTACTGCAGAGACCTTATAGCTCAAGGTGAATCCATAGCACTTCTCTACCCAGCCAGATTGCGACTTCAGACGCCACAAGGCCCAAAGATATTCGATTCTCCAAAACACCTTCAACTGTTCCTAGATCAAATCAAGAGGCGTGCAGATAGGCCAAGGCAGGCCCAGCAAGAAGAAGAAGAAGACACATGAAGTAGGAGAAAACCAAGCAAGATTCAAAATCCTCAACTCAGGACTTTTTAACCTATCAGGACTCACTGGAGGGACATAATGCACAGAAATTGGTGCAACAAACTGCAAATATATCCTTTTCAAAGTGGGAGGGGGGGGGCTTTTGGGATTTTGTAAGGTTTGACAGTTGAATAGTTTACAAGTTCAGTTACTGTTTGAATTTAAACAAGTCAGGAATTGCTGATACATATTGCTAACTGTAAACAGCAGGAAATAACACCTATCTGTATATGTATTTATTGTGCTAATTTATAATTTAGAACTTATTGTTTACCTCTGCAGAGAACTGATCAACAGTACTGCTGCCTTAAAACACTTGGATAATCAAACCCGCTCTCCCCTGGGCAGTTGGCGGTAAGTAAAAAAAAAAAGACAGACTTACTCCATTTTTTCTCCTACCACTTTCTCATATTCCCACTGCACACACCCCTTCTAGTTTCCCCATGAAATTAGTTTCCTGGAACGTGGGGGGCATCACGTCCCCCATCAAAAGAAAAACCATTTTAAAACATTTAAGAAACCAACATGCAGACATAGCAATCTTGGAAGAAACCCATTTAACTAACGCAGAGCATCAGAAACTAAGACAGGGATGGGTGGGTGAAGTTATCCACACTACGTATGAAAGGAAAAGAGCCAGAGGAGTAGCTGTCCTCTTTAGGAAAAATCTAGATTACACTATAGTTAAACAACTGACAGACCCCGAGGGTAGATACGTGTTAATAAAACTCAAACTCAATCATAAACACATTATTATAGGAGGAGTCTACGGCCCACACACTGATAAAAAGGACTTCTGGGGAAATTTCAGCACTCTCACAACAAAATTTGCTGACTCCCCGATAATTCTAGGGGGAGACTATAATATAGCCCCCCAAACCCCAGCAGACAGATTCAGAGATCCAAACTCTGCAACAAGACATAACACGACCTATAGAAACGCAAAGAGAGATTCCCTGATCCTGTCCAAATTCAAACACTCTTTAGCACTGACTGACATATGGCGAGATCAACACCCAGAAGAAAAAAATTACACTTGTACCACCACAGCCAAAGACACCCTTTCCAGAATAGATCTATTCCTCACAACACACACCCTGGGATACCAGATCACCAACACCTCCATAGATCCTGCAACCATATCTGACCATGCCCCCATTAGCCTCAAAATCAATCTCATGCCAGCTAGAGAGGGACCCCGTAGGTGGTTCTTTCCCACTTATTTATATGGGGACATAAATTTTAAGAGATATCTAAAGGGAGAATGGAAAACTTACATGACTCTAAACTCCGAACACCGAAATGACACCCTACTACTCTGGGAGGCGGGAAAAGCGGTGATGAGGGGTCTTATATCCTCTTACATAATCAGAAGGTCCAAACGCCTGAAACAAAAGAGCGAGAACCTACTGAGAAGGGTGATCAGTGCTAGAAATAAATACTTACGAAACCCCAACCTGACGACGAAAAAACAATACACTGATGCAAAAACACTTAGAGACCTATCACTACAACAAAACACTGTCAGGGAGATGACAGCAACTCAAGCAAATTTTTACAGACACGGAGATAAGACAGGGAAACTCCTGGCCAGACTCACTAAATTTGCTAAACCCAATAAATATATAGGAGCCATCAAAGTAGGGAATACTATTCACACCACCACATCGCAGATACAAACCGCCTTCATGAACTATTACAAAACCTTATATAAAGTGGAGGCAGTAGACAGTACACAGAAAACATCCTTTTGGGAAACCATACACAACCCTACCATCTCAGAAGAACATCTAACTCTCCTCAACACACCCATCTCAGAGACAGAAATAGTAAAGACCATAAATACTCTGCCCCTTGACAAAACCCCTGGTCCGGATGGACTACCAGGAGAGTTTTACAAACTAGTGAAGGAGGAGGTGGTGGTAACACTTACCACTCTCTACAATAAAATCATGAAAGGTGAGGAAAAGATCTCTACCCGCTTCACAGAAGCTAACATCTGTGTAATTCCCAAGGAAGGAAGAGACAATTTACTCACCCAATCCTACCGCCCAATATCCCTGTTAAACCAGGACTACAAACTGCTAACCAAGATCCTGGCGGATAGACTCGCAATAACCCTACCCACACTGATACACCGAGACCAGACGGGGTTTGTGAAGGGTAGATCCTCGGTATTAAACATTCGCAAGCTCCAATTTATACTGACACACTTCTGGAATCAGGCTGGCGAAGGGGGGGACTCAGACATAGATGCCTGCGCCCTACTTATAGACGCGGAGAAGGCCTTTGACATGGTCCTTTGGGACCATCTTTTTAACACCTTAGATAAATTCGGTATCAAGGGCCCTTTCCCATCCACAATCAAATCCCTATACGCGAGTCCACACGCCTCAGTTTTGATTAATGGCATTCCCTCACCTCCATTCCAATTGGGCAGGGGTACAAGACAGGGCTGCCCACTGTCACCCCTCCTTTTTGACATTGCCATCGAACCCCTGGCTATCAAGATTAGAGCAGAGCCAGAAGGACTGTGGGTGGGTAAAGTCCAGTGCCATCTGTCCCTCTTTGCAGACGACATGATTCTGTACTTACAAAACCCAAAAACAAACATCCCACACGTCATGCAAATCATACTCCAGTTTAGTCAGATCTCAGGCTACAAGATAAACGCGGACAAGTCAGAGTTAGTCTGGCTACTCCCAAGAGCACCCTGCGCTACCCTACCATATAACTTCAAACAAGTTACCCACTCTTTCAAATACCTGGGAGTCAAGCTATCCCATAACCCCGGAGAGTGATACCACCTAAATTACCGTCCCCTGATAAAAGACCTCCAAGAGACATTGCTCAGATGGAGTAGCCTCCCGGTAGCATTACCAGGTAGGATCGCCCTCGTCAAAATGATCATATTCCCGAAACTCTTGTACTTATTTCAGATGATACCTCATTACATCCAGAAAGCGGATACACAAACACTAAATAAAGCGATGCTCGCTTTTATATGGGCAGGGAAAAAGCATAAAATAAACTCGTCTAGACTGACGGCGGAGATCAATTCAGGGGGCTTAGCTGTCCCCAACCTCGAGGCATACTGTGAGGCAGCCCAGGTCAAATATGTACTGGACTGGTTGACAGAAAAAGGACACTTCACACTGCCAGATCTTGAAAAGCAGGCTACGGCTCCATGGTCCCTACAGGCGCTCCCACATATGGCACCGTCAAGCACACTCAAGCTAACTAGAAATTACCCACTAATATCTCAGCCCCTCTCTACTTGGTGGAGACTATGCAAGAGATCCCGATTTGACCCTACCTATACAAAATACCTCCCTCTGAGAGGTAACCCAGGATTTCCCGCAGGGATTGATTCCCCAGTGTTTTCCACATGGGAGACTAAGGGGTTGACTGCTGTGTCCCAACTGATAAATGGGTTGGACATGAAGGTCAAGCCCTTTCAGGAACTACAAACCCAATTCAATCTACCCCGCACACACCATTTCGCATACCTACAAGCAAGACACTACATCCAAGACTTACTAGGACACATAGAACTTACTGACCAAAACTCTGACGTCAACAGACTGCTACATATGACAATGCAAGGTAACACGTCTATCTCCCCAACTTACAGACTGCATATGAAGCAGACGAATGTAGCCACGATCACGCATATCAGTGACACATGGACACGCACCCTAAACACTGAAATCACACCAGACGTAATACAGCGCAGCATACAAAATACAAGAGGAGCAACTTTATCAGCAACTACTAGAGAATCACATACCAGACTGTTGCAAGCAGCATACATACCACCTAAGACATTCAAAAAATGGAGGCCAGAAACAGAAGGTCACTGTAAGAAATGCAAAGCAGCAGATGCGGACCTGCCCCACTTGCTGTGGCTATGCCCTAGGATACGGAAATTTTGGGGCATGACAGCATATTGGATAAAATCCACGTTCCACACTGAACTGACAATATCCCCCAGACTGATAGTGTTCCTGGAGATCCCGACCTCTACACCTAACTCCCTTAAAAAAATGATCACTAACATCATCTTACAAGCTAGGAAACTTATATTCAAAAATTGGTTGAGCCCGAGGTCACCCACACTATCACAACTCAAAACAAACATCCAGACACAGCTTACATATGAAGCGGCAGACGCCCTGAGAGATGTACAATTGAGAACCAGACCTTTTCTGAAAAAATGGGAGCCCTACATACACACTCTACATACCACTGTGCAAACACAGCTTTTATTCCCCCTTAGAAACACTGAGATCCTATTAGAACAACACCTGAGAGGTAAATGGGGTTTTCTGTATGAAGAGAAACATGAAACATGAAAGATGAGTTAGTAGACATCTGCCTACACAATGCGAAGTCTGTCTTTCTGCTACTGCCCAGGGGAGAACAAAAGACCTAACTATGAGAGACGGTCAAGATCCAAACAGATCAGTGCAGAGAGAGGATCGAATTCAACTCTGATTGTTACCGTTATGATGATTATTATTTGTATCAAGTTAGTATTGAACGCTGTACTGTTGGGAGGAGTTGGAGGGGGGATGAGGGAGGGATGGGAGGAAACTGAGAGAAGGAAAAGGAAAAGAGGGATTTATCATGGACTATTGCTGCAAAAAGAACAACTCTTGGGACACAGTTCGTAGAACTTCCTTTTTGCCTTAAGAGAAAAACTTGGAAACACCTGCTGAGAGACTGTATGTAATATTACCACTCGTAACAAGATAGACGTAGTTTTGCAGTGTAAACACTTAATTGTAACATGTTTTTGTTTGCCATTGATCTGTGACCCATGAGAGAGACATCTCCACATGGTAACCCTTGTTATGATAAATAAAAGTTTAAAAAAAAACCAAAACTAATAGTTATATTGTAGCTATCTTAGGTTTTATTTTTATTTCACAGCTAAGTTTGTATTTATTTTAACTAGGTAGACTAGTTAGTAAATAGTTAACTATTTGCCAACTACCTAGTTAAAATAAATACAAACTTACCTGTAAAATAAAACCTAACCTGCCTTACACTAAAAACTAACATTACAATAAAATAAATAAAATTAATAAAATACAATTTACTAAATTACAAAAAAAATAAACACTAAGAGGCGAACGGCCGACTAAGATGGCCGCAACTCACTACGGCCTAGATTTGGAGTTCGGCGGTAGCCGTCAAAACCAGCGTTAGAGGCTCCTAACGCTGGTTTTGGCCGCCCGCTGGTATTTGGAGTCAGTGATTAAAGGGTCTAACGCTCACTTTTCAGCCGCGACTTTTCCATACCGCAGATCCCCCTACGCCATTTGCGTATCCTATCTTTTCAATGGGATCTTTCTAACGCCGGTATTTAGAGTCGTTTCTGAAGTGAGCGTTAGAGCTCTAACGACAAAATTCCAGCCGCCTGAAAATAGCAGGAGTTAAGAGCTTTCTGGCTAACGCCGGTTCATAAAGCTCTTAACTACTGTACCCTAAAGTACACTAACACCCATAAACTACCTATGTACCCCTAAACCGAGCTCCCCCCACATCGCCGCCACTCGATTAAAATTTTTAACCCCTAATCTGCCGACCGCCACCTACGTTATACTTATGTACCCCTAATCTGCTGCCCCTAACCCCGCCGACCCCTGTATTACATTTATTAACCCCTAACCTGCCCCCCACAACGTCGCCGCCAGCTACTTAAAATAATTAACCCCTAATCTTCCGACCGCAAAGCGCCGCCACCTACGTTATCCCTATGTACCCCTAATCTGCTACCCCTAACACCGCCGACCCCTATATTATATTTATTAACCCCTAATCTGCCCCCCTCAACGTCGCCGACACCTGCCTACACTTATTAACCCCTAATCTGCCGAGCGGACCTGAGCGCTACTATAATAAAGTTATTAACCCCTAACCCGCCTCACTAACCCTATCATAAATAGTATTAACCCCTAATCTGCCCTCCCTAACATCGCCGACACCTACCTTCAATTATTAACCCCTAATCTGACGACCGGAGCTCACCGCTATTCTAATAAATTGATTAACCCCTAAAGCTAAGTCTAACCCTAACACTAACACCCCCCTAACTTAAATATAATTTACATCTAACGAAATTTATTAACTCTTATTAAATAAATGATTCCTATTTAAAGCTAAATACTTACCTGTAAAATAAATCCTAATATAGCTACAATATAAATTATAATTATATTATAGCTATTTTAGGATTAATATTTATTTTACAGGCAACTTGGTATTTATTTTAACTAGGTACAATAGCTATTAAATAGTTAAGAACTATTTAATAGCTACCTAGTTAAAATAATAACAAATTTACCTGTAAAATAAATCCTAACCTAAGATATAATTAAACCTAACACTACCCTATCAATAAAATAATTAAATAAACTACCTACAATTACCTACAATTAACCTAACACTACACTATCAATAAATTAATTAAACACAATTGCTAAAAAAAAAATACAATTAAATAAACTAGCTAAAGTACAAAAAATAAAAAAGAACTAAGTTACAAAAAATAAAAAAATATTTACAAACATAAGAAAAATATTACAACAATTTTAAACTAATTACACCTACTCTAAGCCCCCTAATAAAATAACAAAGCCCCCCAAAATAAAAAATTCCCTACCCTATTCTAAATTAAAAAAGTTACAAGCTCTTTTACCTTACCAGCCCTGAACAGGGCCCTTTGCGGGGCATGCCCCAAGAAATTCAGCTCTTTTGCCTGTAAAAGAATAAATACAATACCCCCCCCCAACATTACAACCCACCACCCACATACCCCTAATCTAACCCAAACCCCCCTTAAATAAACCTAACACTAAGCCCCTGAAGATCTTCCTACCTTGTCTTCACCATACCAGGTTCACCGATCCGTCCTGGCTCCAACATCTTCATCCAACCCAAGCGGGGGTTGGCGATCCATCATCCGGTGCTGAAGAGGTCCAGAAGAGGCTCCAAAGTCTTCCTCCTATCCGGCAAGAAGAGGACATCCGGACCGGCAAACATCTTCTCCAAGGGGCATCTTCGATCTTCTTCCATCCGGTGCGGAGCGGGTCCATCTTGAAGCAGGCGACGCGGATACATCCTCTTCTTCCGTTGTCTCCCGACGAATGACGGTTCCTTTTAGGGACGTCATCCAAGATGGCGTCCCTCGAATTCCGATTGGCTGATAGGATTCTATCAGCCAATCGGAATTAAGGTAGGAATTTTCTGATTGGCTGATGGAATCAGCCAATCAGAATCAAGTTCAATCCGATTGGCTGATCCAATCAGCCAATCAGATTGAGCTCGCATTCTATTGGCTGATCGGAACAGCCAATAGAATGCGAGCTCAATCTGATTGGCTGATTGGATCAGCCAATCGGATTGAACTTGATTCTGATCAGAAAATTCCTACCTTAATTCCGATTGGCTGATAGAATCCTATCAGCCAATCGGAATTCGAGGGACGCCATCTTGGATGACGTCCCTTAAAGGAACCGTCATTAGTCGGGAGACAACGGAAGAAGAGGATGGATCCGCGTTGCCTGCTTCAAGATGGACCCGCTCCGCACCGGATGGAAGAAGATCGAAGATGCCGCTTGGAGAAGATGTTTGCCGGTCCGGATGTCCTCTTCTTGCCGGATAGGAGGAAGACTTTGGAGCCTCTTCTGGACCTCTTCAGCACCGGATGATGGATCGCCAACCCCCGCTTGGGTTGGATGAAGATGTTGGAGCCAGGACGGATCGGTGAACCTGGTATGGTGAAGACAAGGTAGGAAGATCTTCAGGGGCTTAGTGTTAGGTTTATTTAAGGGGGGTTTGGGTTAGATTAGGGGTATGTGGGTGGTGGGTTGTAATGTTGGGGGGGGGGGTATTGTATTTATTCTTTTACAGGCAAAAGAGCTGAATTTCTTGGGGCATGCCCTGCAAAGGGCCCTGTTCAGGGCTGGTAAGGTAAAAGAGCTTGTAACTTTTTTAATTTAGAATAGGGTAGGGAATTTTTTATTTTGGGGGGCTTTGTTATTTTATTAGGGGGCTTAGAGTAGGTGTAATTAGTTTAAAATTGTTGTAATATTTTTCTTATGTTTGTAAATATTTTTTTATTTTTTGTAACTTAGTTCTTTTTTATTTTTTGTACTTTAGCTAGTTTATTTAATTGTATTTTTTTTTAGCAATTGTGTTTAATTAATTTATTGATAGTGTAGTGTTAGGTTAATTGTAGGTAATTGTAGGTAGTTTATTTAATTATTTTATTGATAGGGTAGTGTTAGGTTTAATTATATCTTAGGTTAGGATTTATTTTACAGGTAAATTTGTTATTATTTTAACTAGGTAGCTATTAAATAGTTCTTAACTATTTAATAGCTATTGTACCTAGTTAAAATAAATACCAAGTTGCCTGTAAAATAAATATTAATCCTAAAATAGCTATAATATAATTATAATTTATATTGTAGCTATATTAGGATGTATTTTACAGGTAAGTATTTAGCTTTAAATAGGAATCATTTATTTAATAAGAGTTAATAAATTTCGTTAGATGTAAATTATATTTAAGTTAGGGGGGTGTTAGTGTTAGGGTTAGACTTAGCTTTAGGGGTTAATCAATTTATTAGAATAGCGGTGAGCTCCAATCGTCAGATTAGGGGTTAATAATTGAAGGTAGGTGTCGGCGATGTTAGGGAGGGCAGATTAGGGGTTAATACTATTTATGATAGGGTTAGTGAGGCGGATTAGGGGTTAATAACTGTATTATAGTAGCGGTGCGGTCCGCTCGGCAGATTAGGGGTTAATAAGTGTAGGCAGGTGTCGGCGACGTTGAGGGGGGCAGATTAGGGGTTAATAAATATAATATAGGGGTCGGCGATGTTAGGGCAGCAGATTAGGGTACATAGGGATAACGTAGGTTGCGGCGGTTTACGGAGCAGCAGATTAAGGGTTAAAAAAAATATGCAGGGGTCAGCGATAGCGGGGGCGACAGATTAGAGGTTAATAAGTGTAAGGTTAGGGGTGTTTAGACTCGGGGTACATGTTAGAGTGTTAGGTGCAGACGTAGGAAGTGTTTCCCCATAGGAAACAATGGGGCTGCGTTAGGAGCTGAACGCTGCTTTTTTGCAGGTGTTAGGTTTTTTTTCAGCTCAAACAGCCCCATTGTTTCCTATGGGAGAATCGTGCACAAGCACGTTTTTGAGGCCGGCCGCGTCCGTAAGCAACTCTGGTATCGAGAGTTGCATTTGCGGTAAAAATGCTCTACGCTCCTTTTTTGGAGCCTAACGCAGCATTTGTTTAAACTCTCGATACCAGAGTTAAATTTATGGTGCGGCCAGAAAAAAGCCCGCGGAGCGTTAACAGCCCTTTTACCGCCAAACTCCAAATCTAGGCCTAAGGCTCTTAACACAAGTCGGGTATTATGCACATTTCTTAAGTCTTATCCAGGCTGCTCAAAAAACAGATGGCATCGCTAGGTGTCTGAAAGAAAACGGGTCACAATGATATATTTTATGGTTGATAACTGAACATCTGAGCAGAGAAACTATAGAGGGTGCGGTACTGAGGCCTAACAGCAGTGACGCAGTGACAGAAAAGACTGCTCCAACATTGAATCCGGTGTAACGTATTTGGCCTCTAATGAGATGACTTTACCAGATGCGGCATCAACGTAACATGCATATCACTGCCTAAGTGACCGCAGTATATTTCAAGGCTCATATACACTCCGGAGGGTCGGGGCTCCGCTCCGGAGGGCGTACCGCATATTCCACAAGGCCTGCTTGTAACGATTGAAGGGATTACAGAGGAGCAGTTATCGTTGTTGTTGTGATACTCCTGGACGGCAACCTGCAGCTGCCCTATGCACTAAGTGAGTAAAACGTTTTACATTTCATCCTTTGCCTAAGGACATACATACATAAAAACCAGATGGCATTAGCCTGCTTCTATCACAGGGATTGTAGAGGAGAAACTATTGTCCTTACTGTGGTTTTCCTGAATTACTGAGTGAGTAGAACGCTCTGCATATCTTCCTTTGCCTAAGGACATATTTTTCATAAAGATTAGATTCCATTAGCTATGATGCTTTGGAGTATAATACAGTAACTCTGCAGTTATTCACCTAAGTGCTCCTACTCTGTAAGATCAGTAATTATATCTGTGATCTAACCCCTGTCTCTATACACCTTGTGACTATTTTCAATAACTGCGGACCTTGACTGGTTTGTCCACTCTTCACATTCTGGATTCTCAAGGATAACAGCTTTTACTTGGTCACAGCCTATGTGTTACATCCAGAGAGAAATAAAGTTGATACTTCCTTGTTCTTGGGAAATACACAGGGCGCATACCAGGCTTTAACATAATTCATATAGCCCCACTCTCCCTCCATTTCCCGCTGTCTGGCATAACAGTGGGTCATATCCTCCTTCCCCTTTTCCGTGATCGCTCTGTGAGAGCAATTCCCCTGGGGAGTGGGGAACATAAGATAAAGGAATATATCTAAGACCAAAGCCCTTTTCTCAGCTGTCATACAGAATCACTGGATCACCAAAATGTCACAGAGAAGAGTAACAAAAAAAGACAAGATGCAAAAAACACAGCAAAAACCTCAGGAGGTGGTAAATGCCTTTTTTAAACAGGCAGAAAAAAATAAACAAAAGCCTGAACCCACGTCTCTGCACTCTAACACCACAGGAGACAAGGAAGATGGCTCTGATAACTCAAGAAGCTCGCCCCCAGTAGCCGATGATATAATAGATGAGACCCCTATAACCTACAGAGCCATGGAAGCTTTAATAGACAAAGTTAAGTCCTGCATAAAGAGTGAATGCGCAGACCTAAAAAAGGACATTAATTATTTGGGCCGCAGAGTCGACTCATTGGTAGAACATGAATACGTGCTCTCCCAAAAGATGGCAGATTTATCTTCCAAGGTGACACATCAACAACAGCATTTTGTAGATCTAGAGGATAAACTAGACGACCTCGAAAACCGCACTAGATGCAATAACTTGCGGTTCGAGGGATACCAGAGACTGTACAAAGCAATGAAATACAAGAATTTCTACAGGGCCTTTTCATGGAAATGGCAGGCGCAGCCGACATGGAACTATCTAATATAACACTGGACAGAGCCCATAGGGCCCTGCGCCCAAAACCAGCTGCAGATCTCCCACCCAGAGACATTATTTTCCGTTTCCAGAATTATCATCAATGTGAAGATATATACAACCTAGCCAGAAAACAACAAGCTGTGATGTATCAAGGCAGTAGCATACAAATTTTTCAAGACCTGTCCACGAGGACCCTACAAAAGCAAAGAGACTTCTCTGTCTTAACTCTTCATCTGAGACAGTTAAAAATCCCGTACAGGTGGGGATTTCCCACTTCAGTAATTGCTACAAAAAATGGAAATCAATGTGAATGCCGGACATTATCTGACATTGACAAGTTTTGTACTATAATGGGCATTCCGTCTCCGATTAGAGATTCTACGCAGCAGTCACAAAACCTTCCAGTAGAACAGGCTGCTCCGAAACCGCAGAGGAGACCTTGGCCAGAAAAGACGACCAACCAGATCAAATGGAGACAGATCATCCCAACAGATACTGATTCAATGCAGCCGGGATGACCTTGTTTGCTTCTTTTCTTTTGCAGGCACT
The DNA here is from genome assembly GCF_027579735.1 of Bombina bombina. NCBI lineage: Eukaryota > Metazoa > Chordata > Amphibia > Anura > Bombinatoridae > Bombina > Bombina bombina. The sequence continues at coordinate 240,843,835 of NC_069499.1, read as the reverse complement.
TCAATTAATGGCAGCTTTTGTCTGCTAAAACACTGTGAAAGTAAAGCCATACTTTACATCATGTACTCTACTGATGGTTATAGGGTTCTTGGAGAGACCCAAAGGACTGCGGCAAGTATAATGAATGCATATGCCACACTGAGATTAAAGTAGTCTCTGTTTAGTGATAATACAGTTGTTAGAATAAGGTTATGTTTTATGTGCACTTACTAAATGTATATCATAGTTTTGGATACCTTATATGTCCATGCATGTTGCTATAACTGGATTATAGTCTTTCCTTTGATATTTAAAACTATAAGCCACTGTGCCTCCGGTCTGTATGGCTCACCTTGTAGTGGACACAAGTGTTACTTAAGTCCAAATACATACCGGACTTGGGTGGTGTGGAACGAATGCACAAGGCTAAATTAGATCTCTTACAGAGCATCAAAGTGGACCGCGTTTGTTATTATGCAGTTATTTTATATTATTTACCAGTAGATTTCAGCTGCTAAAGCAGCAAGTAAACTGTGCCATATTTCACATTTCCTGCTTTTTTGATGGACATATGTTTTTCTTAAGGAATTAACGAACCGCAGCACCTATAGTTATTAAAATAAGGTTATGTTCTAAAAGCACCTGTCAAATGTTTATTATAATATAGAATGTAGTTTATGTCAATATGTGTTTATTAAAACTGAATCACTGTTATTCCTATGTTATTAAAGTCATAAGCCATTGTGCCTCTGGTTTGCACAGCCCATTTATAGTGGACAAAGCTGTTATTATTATAAGTCCTGTTACATATGGGACTTGGGCGGAGTGAGGCGAACGCACATGGCTATGCCAGGTTTCATATTCCTGTTGACCAATAATGTTATGTGGGATTGCTCCGGTAACCCTGTATTGAGACCGTTTAGAAAATACTAGACTTAGATCAACATACCCTCCTTATTACTATGGGTGGTATCTGTAAGATTTGTGGATCTGGAATACACAGGATCCCACATCACAGTTATTATAAGTTTACCTCATATATGGCTGAGCAACATAATAATGATCTAGGCATGTACCCGGTTTGTTAACCTGCCCCATTATTGTACGTTTTGTAAGTTTGATATTAATTGTAATCCTGAACTACTCTCCTCTACCTCTTCAGGTAGACCAGATTGTTACAACTTAACATATATTGTCTATTAGATTACATCCCTATCTCCCCTTCTATTACTTTTTCCCTTCCCTTAACTTTCCCGTTACCCATCCCTATCAGACCTCTCATACTGACAGTCCTGTGTCCATCTATGTATACTCAACCCCATAAGAGATACAAGCAACTCTTGACTCTAGCCATCTGACCTTAGATTTGGATTTGAGTACCCTAACAATAGCAAGTCAAAATGTAAAAGGGTTTCTTTCAGCTGAAAAGCGCTCAATAGCATATTATCATTTCCATAAAAAGAACATTGATATAGTCATGATACAGGAGACCCATTTTAGGAAACGTAATGAACCCCAGTTAGCTACAAGGTACTATGACCGGCAGTTCCTTAGCTCAGGACCAAATAGGAAGAACGGCATCTGCATATCTATTAGACGAAATGTCTCATTTGAACTCCTACAGAAATACTCAGACAAGGAGGGTAGACTTTTGCTTTTGGTTGGGCTCTACTATGGTAGTCCGATTACTTTAGCTAATGTTTATGCCCCAAACAGGCCCACGCCCTTTTTTAAAAAATCAGTAATTAATGCAATATTAGATATTTCCAAGGGCCCAGTCATACTAGGTGGTGATTTCAATTTCACCATGAACCCTGCTCTGGATAATTCAACAGGGAAATCATATCTTAGCAATAATTTTCTGAAAGCTAACTGTGCCACATTACACTCTATCTCCTTGTTTGACACCTGGAGAATAGCACATCCCACACAGAAAGATTATACATTCTTCTCCCACCCCCAACACTCATACTCATGACTGAATTACATAATGTGTAATCAGATGCTTTTAACTAATTTAATTCAGTCCAAGATAACACACACCGTGGTCTGACCATACTATGGTCCTTTCTTCTTTTAATTGGTCTACTAGGCCCAGAAACACTCTAAATTGGAGACTTACTGACTCTATCTTAACAAATCAAGAAATACTAGAGGATTTAACCAAGGCAACTGATGAGTATTTCCTAATTAATAAACTGGAGGATCTGCCGTGAACAACTGGGAGGCATACAAATGCTATATTAGAGGATATCTGATAAAACATGCGGCTAAATTACAGAAAGTAAAATCGGCCCAATTCACATCTCTGACGAATAACTTAAATACAGCAGATAATATACACAAGGCAGACCCGACCTCCACTCAAAAACTCCTGAATCTCTCCCTAGCAAGAGATAGTCTTAACAAGTACCTGACCCAAAATGCACATTTGAGAGCTCTTACCACTAAAGCCAAATTCTTTGCCGAAAGTAATAAAGCAGGTCGTCTCCTGGCTAGGTCACTTAAAAAACAAAGATACAACTCTTTCATTAGATCCATTTCGCACCCATTAGGTAGATTAGTTAGCAAAAATGAGGACATTGCGGATACCTTTGTTTCATATTACTCCAAACTCTATAATCTCAATCCTAATATGTCTCATGACAAACTCAGTGATAAAGAAAAGTACCTTAACACTTTAGAAACTCCAAAAATTACAGATGAGGACAGACACTCCCTAGATTCCTCTATAACGCTCCAAGAAATTATAACTACTATTAAGACACTCCCAAATGGCAAGTCCCCCGGTCCAGATGGCCTAACGGCAAAATTTTACCAATTGCTCCAATCCCAATTATGCCCACCACTACATACGTTATTAACTTCAATAGATAAAGGTGAGGTCTTTTCTCAATCACTATTAGAATCCCTCATTACGGTTATCCCGAAGGCTGATAAACCGGGCACTCAGGTGGGTAACTACAGACCTATTTCGCTACTAAATATTGACATAAAGATTTATGCTAAAATACTTGCAAATCGTATGAATACCATTCTACCAAATATTATACACCCAGATCAGGTGGGATTTGTCAAGGGGAGAGAGGCAAAGGATAATACTATTAGAGTTTTACATTCTCTACAGGCCTCACATCATAATAAGACCCCTCTCGCTCTTCTATCAACTGACGCAGAGAAGGCCTTTGACAGGATCTGCTGGCACTTTATGTGGGAGGCCCTGTCAAAGTTTGGTTTCTCCAAAGCCTTTCTTACCAGAATTCAGGCACTATACTCAAGTCCACAAGCACTGTCTCACAATCTTTCCCTATAACAAACGGTACTCGCCAGGGTTGCCCGCTGTCACCATTATTATTTGCTATAACTATTGAGATCTTAGCCATAAAAATCAGAGAAAGCACAGATATCATTGGCATACAATATAAACACGTTAACCAAAAATGCCTGTTGTTCGTGGATGATGTGATCCTAACTCTTCAATCACCTTCTACTACCCTCCCTGCCTTGATACAGACTCTAGAGGCTTATGGACAAGTATCTAACTTCTCCATTAACATGGAGAAATCAGGGATAATGCTGCTAAATACGCCTCCGCACGATGTTGATTTTATAAAGTGTCACACTGCATTTAGGATAACTGATAAACTTAGGTATTTAGGTTTAATGATTCCCAACAATAACCAGGACCTCTACCAAGCTAATTACATTAGTCTTCAATGCTAAGTGAAAGCTCTTCTTGAGGGCTGGCATAAACAGGGGCATCTGTCCTGGATGGGAAGGATAAATACTATCAAAATGATGATAATACCAAAGTATCTGCATCTTTTTGAAACATTGCTGATGGCCCTACCTGACTCATACCTACATGCTCAGCAGAGAATGATTAATTCATTTATTTGGTCTTACAAAAAACCTAGGGTGTCTCAAGATACTCTTTATCTGAATTACTATAGGGCTGTTCATTTGGCTAGGGTGATTTCCTGGACCCACTCTCATCCTACTACTCTGTGGGTGCAAGGCAAGAGCTCTCTTTTGGAGGTTACCATATGAGAAATATCGCATGGCTTCCTAAAAATCATAGACCGCTCTTAGCATATCAAAACAGCTATGTTAAAGCCACTCTTGATGTGTGGGACTACGTAATTACACACATTAAATGAATCTCCACCTCAGTTTCCCCCCTAACCCCACTTTTGGACAACCAGATTTTCCTACAACATACCTCTTTTACTTACACGAATGTCATAGAACATTTGCATAACCTACCCATTTACGTACTGCTAGACTCAGGTGTGATCAAGATAGAGCATTATTAAATAATGACCTGGGCCCTCCCTTCCACAACTGGTTCTCTACCTACAGATTAGACACACACTTCATAATAGCACACATAAACTTAATGTTCTAAGACCATTAACGGTATTTGAGCGGATATGCACAAACCCTGAAATTAAGAGAGCACATCTTTCATTAACATATAAAATGCTCAAAGGGTATTTTCCTGCTCAGAGACCTACATATTTAACGAAATGGAATACAGAAATGTTAGACAATGTTAGTGATGATAACTGGAGGCTTTGCTTCAAGGCGTCTCACTCAGCCTCTACTTCGTTGCTTATATCTGAAATGAACTACAAAATACTAGCCCGATGGTACCTGACACCACACCGTCTAAGACGTATCTACCCGTCCGCTTCACCTACCTGATGGAGGCGGTGTGGAGGGATAGGCACTATGACCCACATTTGGTGGGACTGCCCACTCATCTCTGATTTTTGGTCACAACTAGAATACAGCATCAACAAGATCCTAGGCTCACACACATCACTTAGCCCCGGCCTCATTCTCCTTAACCTTCTTCCACCACTCCACTGTGCATACCATACAAAGTTGCTTCAATTAATGCTAGCTTGTGCAAAAAGTCTAATACCAAGACTCTGGAAAACCCAAACGACTCCTACACACACACAGTGGGTATCAGAGGTAGAACATATCCTAGCTCTTGAAAAACAGTACTATTGCTATATGGGTAAACAAGACTTTATCACCGACATGCTCTTCATCTGGGAGCAGGAACTTTCCGAATTGGACCACGATAACGATGGACCCACCAACAATTAACTACCTGACCTTAGTATTAAGATTAATTATTTTATTGTAATGGCTATCCCTTTGTAATAGGTTGACTATGGACATGTTTTTGTTCCATATCTTTAGGCGCAGATGAGATCAGTATAGAAATTTACATTCCTGGTTTCCCCACCCCTTCCTTTCACTCCCTTTCCTCTCCCTTCTTCCTTTCTTTTTCTTCATAAAACTGTCGTTAGACAATATATCTGTGGAATTTGTTACATCTTAAAAATGTTAAAATGATCGGGTTGGTTTATAACATCCATTTTACCTTCCTTTTTTGTTTTTCTTTTTGTCTTTTATGTTAAATTTGAATCTTGGATGTAATGCTGTGAAAATTGTAAACCCAATAAAAAACTTACGGCTAGATTTAGAGTTTTGTCGGTAACGACCCGCGTATCTAACGCTGGCTTTTTTCTGGCCGCACCTTTAAAATAACTCTGGTATTGAGAGTCCACAGAATGGCTGCGTTAGGCTCCAAAAAAGGAGCGTATAGCATATTTAACGCAACTTCAACTCTCGATACCAGAGTTGCTTACGGACGCGGGCAGCCTCAAAAACGTGCTCGTGCACGATTCCCCCATAGAAAACAATGGGGCTGTTTGAGCTGAAAAAAAACCTAACACCTGCAAAAAAGCCGCGTTCAGCTCCTAACGCAGCCCCATTGTTGTCTATGGGGAAACACTTCCTACGTCTGCACCTAACACCCTAACATGTACCCAGAGTCTAAACACCCCTAACCTTACACTTATTAACCCCTATTCTGCCGCCCCCGCTATCGCTGACCCCTGCATATTATTTTTAACCCCTAATCTGCAGCTCCGTAAACCGCCGCTACTTACATTATCCCTATGTACCCCTAATCTGCTGCCCCTAACACCGCCAACCCCTATATTATATTTATTAACCCCTAATCTGCCCCCCACAACGTCGCCTCCACCTGCCTACACTTATTAACCCCTAATCTGCCGAGCGGACCGCACCGCTATTATAATAAAGTTATTAACCCCTAATCCGCCTCACTAACCCTATAATAAATAGTATTAACCCCTAATCTGCCCTCCCTAACATCGCCGACACCTAACTTCAAACATTAACCCCTAATCTGCCGACTGGAGCTCACCGCTATTCTAATAAATGTATTAACCCCTAAAGCTAAGTCTAACCCTAACACTAACACCCCCCTAAATTAAATATAATTTTAATCTAACGAAATTAATTAACTCTTATTAAATAAATTATTCCTATTTAAAGCTAAATACTTAACTGTAAAATAAATCCTAATATAGCTACAATATAAATTATAATTATATTATAGCTTTTTTAGGATTTATATTTTATTTTACAATTAACTTTGTATTTATTTTAACCAGGTACAATAGCTATTAATAGCTAAAATAGTTAACATAATTACAAAATTACCTGTAAAATAAATCCTAACCTAAGTTACAATTAAACCTAACACTACACTATCAATAAATAAATTAAATAAAATACCTACAATTACCTACAATTAAACCTAACACTACACTATCAATAAATTAATTAAATACAATATCTACAAATAAATACAATTAAATAAACTAACTAAAGTACAAAAAATAAAAAAGAACTAAGTTACAAAAAATAAAAAAATATCTACAAACATTAGAAAAATATTACAACAATTTTAAACTAATTACACCTACTCTAAGCCCCCTAATAAAATAACAAAGCACCCCAAAATAAAAAAATGCCCTACCCTATTCTAAATTACAAAAGTTCAAAGCTCTTTTACCTTACCAGCCCTGAACAGGGCCCTTTGCGGGGCATGCCCCAAGAAATTCAGCTCTTTTGCCTGTAAAAAAACACATACAATACCCCCCCCCAACATTACAACCCACCACCCACATACCCCTAATCTAACCCAAACCCCCCTTAAATAAACCTAACACTAAGCCCCTGAAGATCTTCCTACCTTATCTTCACCTAACCAGGTATCACCAATCCGTCCTGGCTCCAAAATCTTCATCCAAGCCCAAGCGGGGGCTAGTCATCCATCATCCGACGGCTGAAGAAGTCCAGGAGAGGGTCCAAAGTCTTCATCCTATCCGGGAAGAAGAGTAGATCCGGACCGGCAAACATCTTCTTCAAAGCGGCATCTTCTATCTTCATCCGATGAGGACCGGCTCCATCTTGAAGACCTCCATCGCGGATCTATCCTTCTTCTCCGACGACTAGACGAAGAATGACGGTTCCTTTAAATGACGTCATCCAAGATGGCGTCCCTCGAATTCCGATTGGCTGATAGGATTCTATCAGCCAATCGGAATTAAGGTAGGAATATTCTGATTGGCTGATGGAATCAGCCAATCAGAATCAAGTTCAATCCGATTGGCTGATCCAATCAGCCAATCAGATTGAGCTCGCATTCTATTGGCTGATCGGAACAGCCAATAGAATGCAAGCTCAATCTGAATGGCTGATTGGATCAGCCAATCGGATTGAACTTGATTCTGATTGGCTGATTCCATCAGCCAATCAGAATATTCCTACCTTAATTCCGATTGGCTGATAGAATCCTATCAGCCAATCGGAATGCGAGGGACGCCATCTTGGATGACGTAATTTAAAGGAACCGTCATTCGTCGTCTAGTCGACGGAAAAGAAGGATGGATCCGCGATGGAGGTCTTCAAGATGGAGCCGGTCCTCATCGGATGAAGATAGAAGATGCCGCTTTGAAGAAGATGGTTGCCGGTCCAGATCTACTCTTCTTCCCGGATAGGATGAAGACTTTGGACCCTCTTCTGGACTTCTTCAGCCGTCGGATGATGGATGTCTAGCCCCCGCTTGGGCTTGGATGAAGATTTTGGAGCCAGGACGGATCGGTGATACCTGGTTAGGTGAAGATAAGGTAGGAAGATCTTCAGGGGCTTAGTGTTAGGTTTATTTAAGGGGGGTTTGGGTTAGATTAGGGGTATGTGGGTGGTGGGTTGTAATGTTGGGGGGGTATTGTATGTGTTTTTTTACAGGCAAAAGAGCTGAATTTCTTGGGGCATGCCCCGCAAAGGGCCCTGTTCAGGGCTGGTAAGGTAAAATAGCTTTGAACTTTTGTTATTTAGAATAGGGTAGGGCGTTTTTTTATTTTGGGGGGCTTTGTTATTTTATTAGGGGGCTTAGAGTAGGTGTAATTAGTTTACAATTGTTGTAATATTTTTCTAATGTTTGTAGATATTTTTTTATTTTTTGTACTTTAGTTAGTTTATTTAATTGTATTTATTTGTAGATATTGTATTTAATTCATTTATTGATAGTGTAGTGTTAGGTTTAATTGTAGGTAATTGTAGGTATTTTATTTAATTAATTTATTGATAGTGTAGTGTTAGGTTTAATTGTAACTTAGGTTAGGATTTATTTTACAGGTAATTTTGTAATTATGTTAACTATTTTAGCTATTAAATAGTTCTTAACTATTTAATAGCTATTGTACCTGGTTAAAATAAATACAAAGTTACCTGTAAAATAAATATAAATCCTAAAATAGCTATAATATAATTATAATTTATATTGTAGCTATATTAGGATTTATTTTACAGGTAAGTATTTAGCTTTAAATAGGAATAATTTATTTAATACGAGTTAATTAATTTTGTTAGATTAAAATTATATTTAATTTAGGAGGGTGTTAGTGTTAGGGTTAGACTTAGCTTTAGGGGTTAATACATTTATTAGAATAGCGGTGAGCTCCAGTCGGCAGATTAGGGGTTAATGTTTGAAATTAGGTATCGGCGATGTTAGGGAGGGCAGATTAGGGGTTAATACTATTTATTATAGGGTTAGTGAGGCGGATTAGGGGTTAATAACTTTATAATAATAGCGGTACGGTCCGCTCGGCAGATTAGGGGTTAATAAGTGTAGGCAGGTGGAGGCGACGTTGAGGGGGGCAGATTAGGGGTTAATAAATATAATATAGGGGTCGGCGGTGTTAGGGGCAGCAGATTAGGGGTACATAGCTATAATGTAGGTGGCGGCTCTTTGCGGTCGGCAGATTAGGGGTTAATTATTGTAGGTAGCTGGCGACGACGTTGTGGGGGGCAGGTTAGGGGTTAATAAATATAATATAGGGGTCGGCGGTGTTAGGGGCAGCAGATTAGGGTTACATAAGTATAACGTAGGTGGCGGTCGGCAGATTAGGGGTTAAAAAAATTTAATTGAGTGGCGGCGGTGTGGGGGGACCTCGGTTTAGGGGTACATAGGTAGTTTATGGGTGTTAGTGTACTTTAGAGCACAGTAGTTAAGAGCTTTATGAACCGGCGTTAGCCCAGAAAGCTCTTAACTACTGACTTTTTTCTGCGGCTGGAGTTTTGTCGTTAGAATTCTAACGCTCACTTCAGCCACGACTCTAAATACCGGAGTTAGAAAGATCCCATTGAAAAGATAGGATACGCAATTGACGTAAGGGGATCTGCGGTATGGAAAAGTCGCGGCTGAAAAGTGAGCGTTAGACCCTTTTTTGAATGACTCCAAATACTGGCGGTAGCCTAAAACCAGCGTTAGGCGCCTCTAACGCTGGTTTTCACGGCTACCGCCAAACTCCAAATCTAGGCCTCATTGAATAATAAAAAAAACCCCACTAAATTACAAAAAATATTTTTTTTTTATAAAAAATAAAAACTAATTACTCCTGATCTAATAGCCCTATCAAAATAAATAGCCCTATCAAAATAAAAAAGCCCCCCCCCAAAATAAAAAAAACCCTAGCATAGACTAAACTGCCAATGGCCCTTAAAAGGGCCTTTTGTGGGGCATTGCCCCAAAGAAATCAGCTCTTTTAACTGTAAAAAAAATACATACACCCCCCAACAGTAAAACCCACCACCCACCCAACCAAACCCCCCAAATAAACCTAAGCTAACCATTGCCCTGAAAAGGGCATTTGGATTAGCATTGCCCTTAAAAGGGCATTTAGCTCTTTTACATTGCCCAAACCCTAAGCTAAAAAAACCCCCACCCACAAAACCCTTAAAAAACCTAACAGTAACCCCCAACAATCCACTTACAGTTATTGAAGTCCGGACATCCATCCTCATCCACCCGGTGAAGTCCTCATCCAAGCGAGAAGAAGTCTTCATCCAGATGGCATCTTCTATCTTCATCCATCAGGCGCGGAGCATCCTCTTCTTACGGTCGTCGCTGGAAAATTTAGTTTCCCTTTAAGTGACGTCATCTAAGATGGCGTCCCTTACATTACTATTGACGGAAAGATTTCTATCAGGCAATAGGAATTAAAGGAGAAAAAATCCCATTGGCTGATGCAATCAGCCAATAGGATTGAGCTTTCATCCTATTGTCTGATCCAATCAGCCAATAGGATTGAGCTCTCATTCTATTGGCTGTTTTTCCCCTTTAATTCCTATTGGCTGATAGGGGTTAATAGTTTAATTAGGTTTATTGCATTGTGGGGGGGATGGCGGATTAGGGGTTAATACATTTATTAGGTATATTGCATTGTAAGGAAAAAATGGAGGAGCACAAACCGGGTGGAATGCAAATAAAATAAGGTTTATTAAAACCTGGCGCCGTAGCGCGGCATGAGAGTAGACAAAAAGACAATTTACAATAGTTCACAAAAAGTAAAGTGGAGGGGATAAACACCCCAGGATAAACACGGAAAATTACAAGGGCTGAATAATGTCAGGTAATACCTGACATTATTCAGCCCTTGTAATTTTCCGTGTTTATCCCGGGGTGTTTAAATTGTAAATTGTCTTTTTGTCTACTCTCATGCCGCGCTACGGCGCCAGGTAATACCTGACATTATTCAGCCCTTGTAATTTTCCGTGTTTATCCCGGGGTGTTTATCCCCTCCACTTTACTTTTTGTGAACTATTGTAAATTGTCTTTTTGTCTACTCTCATGCCGTGCTACGGCACCAGGTTTTAATAAACCTTATTTTATTTGCATTCCACCCGGTTTGTGCTCCTCCATTTTTTCCTTTCACTGTACCGGTTCTGGCCAGGAAGTGAGCACTTACTTGGGGTGAGGACCGTATGTACACACACACCGCCTTGGCGTTTGCAACAGGAGGAGGTTCAGTGATTGACACAACCGCCGTGGAAGGCGGACACAGGACTCAGCTGTGATATCGAGCAGGACGCAACGGCATCAAGCACGAAGGTAAAGTGACTGAGTTATAGGCAGCCTATTTGCATGTCTGTTGCATATGATCCGGATACATGACAGGTTCTGATTACTGTGGTAGTGTGCACTATATGCCGATTTGATTGTAATAACTTCGGATATCGAAGCACTGTTAATCCTACGCTCCTCATATTACCACCAGCGTTGTTGTGGGAAACGTGTGGTGGGGAGACTCCTGTCAGTGGACTCTTACCTGTGAATACATAGCTGCTAACCCTTTGAGTAGTGAAGATCGTTGAGTATATACACATTTATTTGTATATGGGGAGTCCTTGCCATTACACTTTCACATATCCCATTTGGTGTTCTCTATATTGCATTGTAGGGGATGGTGGTTTAGGGGTTAATAGATTTTATTAGTTATTACGGGGGGGGGGTGGCGGTTGAACGGTAGATATTGCGCATACGTTAGGTGTTAGTTAATACTTTCATGGAGTTATGGTGCTCACATATTCAGCGCAAGGCTTGTGTGGCGATGTGAAAATGGAATATGTGATACCGACTTGCGATGCAGTTCTATGTTAGTTTATGGGAGTAAAATTAGCGGGCGACAAATAAAATATACGTCCTGCATTTATATGCGGCACCGTATATGTGATAGCAATACCCGACTAAAAACTGGCTTTGACGGCTTTTGCGGATGACGCTGCATATTTAATCTCGCCCAGGCTTCGTTATCTTATATTGGTCTGTAAACCTAAGCTCAATACATGGGGGTGGATTTAATTAGCAGCGTATGCTGAAATCAACGTCCGTAGTTTCCGGCTCGCCGGAAACAGAAGTTAAGAAGCAGCGGTCGTAAGATCGTATCTGCAATCATCCTGATCAGATACGATCGGGATGATTGACACCCCCTGCTAGCGGCCGATTGGCCTTGAATGTGCAGGGGCAGCACAAGAAATGCTTGTGCAATGTTAAATGCCGACAGCATATGCTGTCTGCATTTAGCGATGCTGGGCAGACATGATTAGAGGGAACAATGGAAAATTAACATGTTATTTCTTAACTATACTGCAGTCCACTGAGAGAAATTTCTTCTGGGTAGTTTACATAGCTTGTCAATATTGCACCCGCACCAACTTGCGCGTGTATTACAAGTTAAAAGTAAACGGGTGCATTTTAGATCAAACAAAATTTGCATTCATCAGGTTAGTACAAATGTAAGGGTTAAAAAAATGTACACAAAAATGCATTAAAATAATCACTTTCTAAAAACAATGATTCATATAAATATTAATATATTTTTTATATGGGTTATATTGTAGGAAAAGGCTAGGGAGAAGAAGTTTACTTTCAACTTTTAATATGCATGCAAACCAACAAGCAGTACAATTTTACTTTCAGCAGTGTTAGTGCGAGGACGAAAAAAAAAATATTCAGCGCTCCACTTGTTCTGGCCCATAATATGTAAATATAAGCTTCTGTTTGCCCATCAACCAAGATTTACATGAACTAATTTTTATACAAAGAACTTTCTTGTGCCAAATGTGAATAGAATGAGGATATTTTAGTATGTGTTTGATTGTGATTAATTTAACTAGGACACCTTAACATGTATATACTGTTAAAGCAATAGTAGTTAAAGTAATGGTAAACTTTACAATTAGTCTAATCAGATCCAGAATCTAAGGAATATTTTTTTCATACAGGTGGTAAGTCCATGATCCATTACTCCTGAGCACTATTAAACCCCTACCACCTCACAGTTACCGCAGTCTTTACCTTGCCTCCGCTGGAGGTTGTCAAAGAATGAAGATGTGCATTTCATTCTTCAGAGAGAGGGGTTCTCAGTCATATCAAGGCCCAGTTTTCATTCAGAGTACAGGGCTTGTGAGAGGGATGATTATAAGGTATGGTTTGTGACTCTCATGGGAGATCTGTCACAGACCCTCCATAATTGGTTTGCCTCTTTTTATAGATCTATAATATACTCCTATTGTAAGTATCATTATTTAAACACTCTAGATTTATGGTGGGTACTTTATATATAAATATATATATATAGGCTATATATATAGGCTACATCTTTCTCTTTCTTTTTATCTGTGGAGTTTATTATAAAGAGTGCCAAACAATAAAAATCTGCATTTTTACTTTTAGCCTACAAAGCATAAGAGGCTATTACTATTTTGAACTTTTTTTTTTCTTCCTAAAAATGGAGGACAATTATGTCCTGAGAGACATTACCCTAGATGATGACTCTTCTGGCACAGATGACCTTCTGGAGGATGTCAAAACCATTTTGGACAATCTTTTTTTCCAAATGGACAGTCTCAGAAAGAGGGACATTAGATTAGATATGGACATTAAAACATTCCAATCATATATACAAGCCTCACGAATCCCCAGGAGTTTTAGAATCTTCAAATTTCCCTCTTTTCAGGTTACATGTCATGATTTCATTACCAAATGGAATGACATTCTTACTGCTTGTTCTAAAGCATTAATGAATTTATTAATAGATTATAAGAAACAAAAACGTTCTCAGCTAATACAAAAAATGCAAGAATTACAAACACAATTAAAAGTACACCAAACATGGTAGGGAGGCCAGGGACAATACCCTAAAAGTACTACAACTAATAGCCTGCTCCCAAAACTACAAAATTCCGCTTTCTCTGCTATCTACGGATGCGGAGAAGGCCTTCGACAGGGTGGACTGGGATTTTCTTAGGGCCATCCTGTCGAGGCTGAACATTGGGCAGACCTTTATAAATAAGATCTTCGCCCTGTATTCAAACCCCACAGCAAAGGTTAAAGTGAATTCAATTTTATCTGAACCCTTTGAGATCAAGAATGGAACCAGACAGGGGTGCCCACTGTCCCCTATCCTCTTCGCACTCACTATTGAAACCCTGGCGCAAAAAATTAGAACCCACCCACAGATCAGAGGAATTCAAACACACACATCGGAATACAAAGTGCCGATGTATGCCGATGACATCCTACTCACAATCACGGACATAGAAAATTCAATAAAACCCATTCTCGACACTTTCACAGAATATGGCAAATATTCAAATTTCCACTTGAATCTGACTAAGTCAGAGATCCTTATATTGAATACAACGAACCTGGTGGTAGAAAAGATTACACAAACATGCCCCTTAAGAATCCAACCATCACACCTGAAATACCTTGGGATAATTTTGACTGGTGACTTCGGACTAATGTTCATTAAAAACTATAAGAGTTTACAATCCAACATTGTCAGGGACCTATCATGTTGGAAAAGCAAATCCATCTCGTGGTTAGGCAAAATCCACGTGATTAAAATGAACGTTTTACCCCGTATCCTCTATATTTTACAGACCCTACCAATACCCCTACCTAAAAATTTTATAATTCAGCTGCAAAGCAACAATACATTTGGGGTCCGGTGAGACCGAGAGTGCCAAGACAAACTCTATATCGACCTAGAGACAAGGGGGGTTTGGGAGTCCCAGACCTAATGAGATATAGTGATGTCCCGAACTGTATGCAATGTTCGATCCGCCCCCTATTTGTCATCATTGAGTAAACTTTGACCCTGTATCTCACAGTCTGCAGACAAATTACAGCCAATCAGCAGCAGACACTCCCTTCCAGACCCTCCCAGGTCCCAGGCAGCAGCCATTTTAGAATCATTGTGATGCAGCTTTTGAAGAGAGAGGAGGTTTATTGTTGCAGCTCCTGAATTTATTGAGAAATTGATAGCTAGGCTAGTCTATTCAGTCTCCACTAAAGTCCTGAAGGACTCATCTGATCTCTGCTGTAAGGACAGCACCTCAAAACGCCCTTTTCAGGGCTAATTTTTTTTTTTTTTTGCATAGGGCTAGAACTCCAGTCGTTTGTTTTTGTTTGCATTTGCCTGCATGCCACCTGCCTGTGTGTGAGCCTCACAGCATATATTGTGCCAACTTGCTCACTGCCACCACTCATATCTGGTGGTTTAACATTATTTTAAATTAAAAAAAACAAAAAACTTTTACATTAGTTTGCTAATTGCAAGTTTAATCTAATTTTATTTTCCATCAGGCCTGTGTGCCAGGCCTACAGCTAGCATATACTGTTATTAATTGCTCTGTGCAACCACTAATACTTGTTGTTTTAACAATATTTTAAATTAAAAAGAAAAACTTTTACATTAGTTTGCTAATTGCAAGTTTAATCGAATTTCATTTACCATCAGGCCTGTGTGCCAGGCCAACAGCAAGCATATACTGTGATTAATTGCTCTGTGCAACCACTCATACCTGTTGGTTTAACATTATTTAAAAAAAAAACAAAAAACTTTTACATTAGTTTGCTAATTGCAAGTTTAATCTAATTTCATTTTCCATCAGGCCTGTGTGCCAGGCCCACCGCAAGCATATACTGTGATTAATTGCTCTGTGCAACCACTCATACCTGTTGGTTTAACATTATTTAAAAAAAAGTAAAAAAAAAACTTTTACATTAGTTTGCTAATTGCAAGTTTAATCTAATTTTATTTTCCATCAGGCCTGTGTGCCAGGCCTACAGCAAGCATATACTGTTATTAATTGCTCTGTGCAACCACTCATATCTGGTGGTTTAACATTATTTTAAATTAAAATAAAAAACATTTACATTAGTTTGCTAATTGCAAGTTTAATCTAATTTCATTTACCATCATACCATCAGGCCTGTGTGCCAGGCCAACAGCAAGCATATACTGTGATTAATTGCTCTGTGCAACCACTCATACCTGTTGGTTTAACATTATTTAAAAAAAACAAAAAACTTTTACATTAGTTTGCTAATTGCAAGTTTAATCTAATTTCATTTTCCATCAGGCCTGTGTGCCAGGCCCACCGCAAGCATATACTGTGATTAATTGCTCTGTGCAACCACTCATACCTGTTGGTTTAACATTATTTAAAAAAAAAAAAAACTTTTACATTAGTTTGCTAATTGCAAGTTTAATCTAATTTTATTTTCCATCAGGCCTGTGTGCCAGGCCTACAGCAAGCATATACTGTTATTAATTGATCTGTGCAACCACTCATATCTGGTGGTTTAACATTATTTTAAATTAAAATAAAAAAAACTTTTACATTAGTTTGCTAATTGCAAGTTTAATCTAATTTCATTTACCATCAGGCCTGTGTGCCAGGCCAACAGCAAGCATATACTGTGATTAATTGCTCTGTTCAACCACTCATACCTGTTGGTTTAACATTATTTAAAAAAAAAAAAAACTTTTACATTAGTTTGCTAATTGCAAGTTTAATTTAATTTCATTTTCCATCAGGCCTGTGTGCCAGGCCCACCGCAAGCATATACTGTGATTAATTGCTCTGTGCCACCACTCATATCTTTTTGTTTAATAGTAGTGTAAGTGTACATTAAAAAAAAATAAACATTTTGGATTGTGAAACATCAGTCTGCTTTTTTGTTTCCTGCTCACGCGATATAGACCTCCCCCGATAGGGGGAGTAACAGGGATTAAAGTTCTAAGAATAGTACTACTTAACACAACCTAGTTACCATGGGTCCCAGACCACATGTTTTGTTGTTATACTTTGTCAGGGTAATCATGCAGGCCATATAGACCTCCCCCGATAGGGGGAGTAAGAGGGATTAAACTGCTAAGAACAGTACTACTTAACACAACCTAGTTATCCTGGGTCCCAGACCGCATGTCTTGTTGTTATACTTTGTCAGGGTAATCATGCACGCCATATAGACCTCCCCCGATAGGGGAAGTAACAGGGATTAAAGTGCTAAGAAAAGTACTACTTAACACAACCTAGTTACAATGGGTCCCAGACCGCGTGTCTTGTTGTTATACTTTGTCATGGTAATCAAGCAGGCCATATAGACCTCCCCCGATAGGAGGAGTTACAGGGATGAAAGTGATAAGAATAGTACTACTTAACACAACCTAGTTACCATGGGTCCCAGACCGCATGTTTAATTATTATACTTTGTCAGGGTAATTATATATCTATCAAATCTATCTATTTATCTTCTATCGATTCTATCTAACTGTCAATCTATGTATATCTATCTATCAAATCTATCTATCTCGTGGCCAGACTGTTTTGAGACAGCCACTTGTGTTTTTGACAAATTTGAAGTAGGAGGACAGACCAATCATCTTCTTTCATCTCCCTGTTCCAAAAATGCAGGCCATATAGACCTCCCCTGATAGGGGGAGTAACACACCACGGGTCCCAGGCCGCATGTCTTATTGTTATACTCTGTCAGGGAAATTATATATCTTTCAAATCTAGATATTTATCTATCAAATCTATCTAACTATCAATCGTATCTATCAAATGTATATTGCATCTATTGATCAATGTAATTCGTATCTATAAAATGTATATTGCATCTTTTGATGAATGTAATTGTTATCTATCAAATGTATATTGCATCTTTGGATCGATAACATTCGTATCTATCAAATGGATATTGCATCTATTGATCGATGTAATTCGTATCTATCAAATGTATATTGCATCTATTGAGCTATGTAATTTGTATCGATCATATGTATATTGCATCGATTGAGCTATGTAATCTATGTATCTATCTATCTATCAAATCTATCTATCTCGTGGTTGTGCAAATGGACTGTTTGCGGTTGTTTGCGGTGCGTTACACTTGGAGTTTGGTCTGTCACTGTGAAGCGGGCGTAACCCTTACACTGCCTGATCGATACGACATCATAACTGATGTTTTAAAGCACGTTATTGCAAACAATTTATTAATGTTAGGTGATTTAGGCCCTTTATGGGTTAAAAGCAGACTCCTCATCAACTATGTAATTTTCCATGGGAGTTTTGACATGGATCCCCCTCCAGCATGCCACAGTCCAGGTGTTAGTACCTTTGAAACAACTTTTCCATCACTATTGTGGCCAAAAAGAGTCCTTGTGGGTATTAAAGTTTGCCTGCCTATTGAAGTCAATGGAGGTTCGCGTGGTTCGCCGGTTCGCGAACAATAGCGGAAGTTTGAGTCCGCCGTTCGCGAACCGAAATTTTTAAGTTCGTGACATCACTAATAAGATATAGACTGACAACTATCGTACAGAGACAAATAGATTGGAGCCACAATTCTACAGACAAACGATGGATGCAACTTGATAGGGAAATATTTCAAGTACACAACCTGGCATGGCTGGGCTGGATGCACACAGCTCACAGGCCCTCCGCTATACAGAACTACCCCCTAGTCAACAAATTTTTTTCCCAATGGGATAAGTTGATAGCAACTAGCACCCATATTTCTTCTAGACCCTCCCCCCTAACGCCTGTACAAAATAATCCGGATATAACATACCTACCCACCTTAAAATTCACACCGAGTTATGCCCCAAAACTTCCTAAACATACCTGGAAAAACATTACCGTACAGGGGAGTTTGGCCTCGACCCAACAACTAACACTTAACTGGCTTACACATATGCAACTATTTCATTACTTGAGCACACATAGACAAAACCGACATATTATACGACCACTTACAAGTCTGGAGACTCTGTGCACTGTTTCTATACCTCCTAGACACACAATCTCAGTGATATATGAGATCCTATTAGACACAGGCTCTCAGTCTCTCCCCTCTTATTGCCTCAAATGGCAGACAGAATTGGGAATTGAAATTACATCCAAAGACTGGCAAAAAAATTTCCTTCATCATAAAAAGGCCTCAATTTCTGCTAGGGTTCAAGAGATGAACTACAAGTTTCTCTCTCGCTGGTATCTAACCCCTTCAAAGCTGAAAAAATATACAAGCATTCCAATGAAAAATGTTGGCGAGATTGTGACGATGTGGCAGGCTTGCTACATATTTGGTGGTCTTGCCCCAAACTAGGTACATTCTGAGAAGACGTCATATCACACATAAATAAAACACTGGCCTCCCAACTCCCTAGATTACCAGAAGTCTTGATCTTCCACAAATCTTAAAGATGACACCAAGACAGCATTACTATATATCATGGTTAATAGTGCTAAAATACTAATACCACAGAGGTGGAAATCACAAGAAATCCCTACATTAACTTTATGGAAGGAACAGGTAGAAATTATGTTAGACCTAGAAAGGTATCACTTTTACAAAACAGGTAGGATAGACAATCATGAAATAATGCTCATGAGATGGAACGCCGCCAAGATTTGAGGACCTATGGTTCTCTTGTTGCTTGCAACGCTTTTAGTCGAACACTCAACTCCTGCACCCTCCCCAGCCTTCCCCCATCCTCCCCCTTCCTTAATATATGTTTCCCATACCCATCTGGCGTGGATTATTGGCCACTGGCTGACACCTCACAACATTCTACAATACTTTACAAATTTTATAACACTTTACAATATCCTTCGGCATTTCATACCATGCTATATCGTCCTATACAACTTATTGTATTGCAACTTTGAGTTCACTTAAAAGTTTACTTACTGGTTTTATTGTTATTATACTATTATATAGGAATTCATAATTTTCAATAAAGTATTTAAAATGAAAAAAAAAAAAGTACACCAAACATATAAAGATTTAAAAGATTATGATAAAAAGTTTCAAAATAATATGAAATCTTTTAAAAAAAGAACTATGGCTGTTTAAACAACAAAAACTGAATAGGGACAAACAAGATTATGAGAACAATAGGGTATATAGATGGACACATAACACATGCAATTCAAATACCAGGAAGACCTTTTACAACACAAAACCATAACAAATGGTCCAAAAATAAAACATCAACTGAAACTCCCAAAAAAGTCACTTTTAGTGAGATAGAATACGAAGAACACTTCTGATACTGAATTTTTAAAGTCAAATATAGGCACAGTATCAAAGAGTAAAGATAGGATAGAGGAGGTAATGTCTATAACCTCGGTGCTGCCCCTTTAAATTAATATAAAAAAATAGGAAAAGGAAATGGGAGAGTATAGAGGGGATATTAAGCACTCTTACACCTATCGCTTGTAATAAGCTGTAAAATTACGGCATGAAATATCTGCTAGCGAATAATAAATGTATATACTGGTATTAAAACCTATAATCTTTATTAAGGAATTTATTTAAAAATTAATGACTATGGTGATAAACATCACTTATCATTACCCACACAGATATATTACCTAAAGGTACACCACAATTACTGCACTGCTGCTATCATGTCACCCCCTGTATTCCTGGCCGATATCAGGAACCGTCGGCTTCAAGTGTCAGGGGTAGCATGAGGCAACAGTTAATGCAGCAAAAATAATTATAAGTGGTATAAGTTGAGTAATAAAAGTAGTTTAAAAACAAGTTGAACTACACAAACATGTTTCAGCTGTTGCACAGCCTTTCTCAATGTGATTCAGCTTGTGAACTGACAAACCTGATTCTCTGCCAGGTGCTGCCTTTTAAACCCCTAGGTAAGGAGATGCTAAACCAATCAGCTGAAGGCTGTAGTGCACGCCTCTAAGATAACCTATCAGTGTCCTCAGTTTATCTGAATCCTAGTTGTGGTTGGTAGCAGTCTCCTAATTGGATGAAAATCGTCACAGTCTATTCCTCTTATAAATTACTATTCAGTACACACCTCTGGAAAAAAAAAAAAAAAAAACACACCACAAAATGGACTATTATTGTATAAGTCTTCGTTCAATGATATGTACTCCTATGTAATCATAACATTTACTATTTGTTGACATATATTCCATGGCATCTGAAAAACTGCTGTTAGTATAGAATATACCATTTCAGCTACTAATACCAATGAATACATTATGGATATATTATCCTTACTTATGTATTTGTCAGTTATTGAAATCATAGAGGGCTTCATATCTTTCCAAATTGGGTCGGTGTATTGATTATGTGATATAGTCAGATCTGTATAATTTTAAATATGTGTGTGCAGTATGCACAAGTTACCTTACTCAATTCACTCTACATTATTATAGCTCCATGAAGTGGCACTCACAGTAAAATTTATTATGTGTTTAACATGCTCAGATAGAGACTTTTTTAATCTTGTCAATTCTAAGCATTGTACACTTTTCATGGCATAATGGAAAGTCAATTCGGGGTGCATACCCTATATTAAGGGTTTACTATCTACTAAATCTTGATATGTATATCATCATAAATTACTCTTCCCAGAGTTATCTTAATTGCATATTCTCAATTACGGATTAAAAAATAATAATAAGATGATGCATTGATACAATATACAGTGGAAGACAACTATCATTCTGGATTAATATATACAATCCCATATTAATGTCAGACGGGCGTAGCTGTCCATCCACCAATGTAGTAATGTTTATATCATAGTGGGTCCCCTGTGTATAATTCACCCATATTACTCGCATATGGAAATGAATATTTGCCCACATATATAGTAATATGTTCATGTATAAGTCGACTATGTAATAAGTATCTTAGATTAGTAGTTTACAAATAAACCCAGAAATTATTATTTTCATTCATGCCGTGGGGCATCACAGAGTTTAATTTAAAAATCCATCTGGCTTCTTTTTTGAGTAATATTTGTTCGATGTTCCCTCCTCTAATCCCAGTTTTAGCAGTTTCTAATCCCCAGCATTTGAAAGACTTAGTGTTCTCATTATGGTGTTGTAGGACGTGTCTCGCTACACTGGTTAATTTCTTGCCTCTCTCTAGAGTCTTACTGGCAGATCTAATATTGCTCATGTGCTCTATCATTCTTGTGCTGAGGCATCTGGTCGTCATTCCTACGTAAATTAAATTACATTCACACGATACACAGTATATAACATTGGTGCTTTTGCAGTTAATATGACTGTTGATTTTCCATTTTTTATGGAATCTGTCAAATATAAACTTCTTTTTTTATCATATGTGGGCATACTCTCCACAAGCGATTGATCCTTTATATAAGGGTAATTTTTTTCGCATTTCTGGAGAAGTGACAGTTTCCAATATTTCATCTGCTTTTAAAATATGCCAATGATATTTCATGCTGTAATTTTACAGCTTATTACAAGCGATAGGTGTAAGAGTGCTTAATATCCCCTCTATACTCTCCCATTTCCTTTTCCTATTTTTTTTACTTCTGATACTGAAACCATACAGGAGACTAACCCTAATATCATCAGGGAAACCATTTTTGTCCTAGATCCACCTGTCCCACATACAAGCTCCCAGTCAAAAAACGGGACAGGTTTATCTCAACCCAAATCAAAAAGAAAAAGAAAATATGCAGAGGGGGCAGAGGACGGGGACACAAATGGTTACAGATACCCTCAGAGAAAGAGAACACCTCACAAACTGACACATTATTAAATAATGTTGTTAACTTGTCTGATAGACAGTTAACTACACATGAAACTGCATTATTGAATAAGGGTTTAGGTTTTTCACCGAGCTGTAGCTTTGATCTTTTCTCCACTATTTTGTATTTAAATAGATTTGTAAGGGATCTTACACTTAAGAAACATTTTTTTAAGGAAGACTCTTTGGACAACTCAGGATCAGTGGTCCCTCCTGTGGTTTGTGTTCCCTCTACTCTCTCATTTGAAGAAATTAGCATTGTCAATGAAATGCAAAAAATACTAGTAGAGAATGAGGGAACACAGTCCACACGTAGTGGTCCAACTATTCAGGATATAGATCTGAGTCAATTTAAAACTAAAAGTTACTTTTATCCCATTAATTCTAGGGGCCCCACTCTCCAAGTATTCCAACAAACTGTTGAAAGTCTTCTTATCGAATTGGACAATAAGAATAAAAACCTTGTTAATTTACAAGGCAGAAATTATTCAGATAATCTCAACACACAGGAAAAAAAAGCTCTGCGAGATTTAGGAAATGATACCAATATTGTCATGAAGGAATCAGACAAGGGAGGAAATGTGATGATTCTAAATAAAGATGATTATATAGTAGAATCTAATAGACAACTTAGTGATATACACACCTACGAACCTCTCTTATCAGATCCGACTGACATATTTACAACTTTACTTCGTCAACTAGTGGAAGGGGCATGAAATGATGGTATTATTTCTTCTAAGGTGGCTGATAGCCTCATATCAGAATGTCCTGTAATGCCCATCTTCCACTATTTTCCAAAACTTCACAAAAGTATGATTAACCCTCCAGGTCACCCAATTGTGGCAGGCATAGGTTCACTCAATGAAAACATCTCTAATTTTTTAGATAGTTTTTTACAACCTTTTGTCACCAAGGTTAGCTATACTGTAGAGCTGTTTCTGTAGATGACCTGCTTACCTGAAAGATACTACAACACTAATCAAACAAATTGAGGATATAGAATGGAAAAATGCTTATAGATTTATCACACTTGATGTTTCATCACTATACACATCTATTCCCCATACCAAAGGTCTTAACTCCTTAGAACACTTTTTGTACACTTCATCTTTGTATGATGATGACACTATTCAATGTCTCTGCTTAATTGCATAATACTTGCTTGCACACAATTTTTTTCTTTTTGAGGGTAAACACTATCTCCAGAGATGTGGCACAGCTATAGTCGCAAAGTTTGCGCCATCCTATGCGAATCTCTACATGGGATTCTGGGAGCTGTGCCACATCTTTGGAGATAACAACCCGTTTAGACACAACATTATTTATTTTGGAAGATACATAGATGATCTTCTTATAATATGGGATGGTGAGGATCATCTTGTTTCACAGTTTTATGTTTACATTAACTCATTAATTCAGCCAATAGTAATGCAAGTTACCCCAAATTGATTGCGGTACCTTGCATTCAATATTCAGTATACAATGGACATTGGATGAAGACGAGCCTCCATGCCACTGAGGACCACCGCCGCCGTGAGGACCGCTGCCGCAAAGGACTGCCGCTGCCGCAAAGGACTGCCGCTGCCGCCACAGATAACTACTGCTGAGGATCGCCACATCTAGGAAGACTGCTCCGGACCTCCACTCCACGCCGCCTTCGCCGTGGATGAAGATGATAGACCCGTCTGGAAAAAGACCTTCTCCGCCAGACTTCTGAAGCCATGAGTACCTATTTGGGGCTTTAGTGTTAGTTTTTTTTTAATTTTTTGTTTGTTTTATTAGATTAGGGTTTATTGGGCAATTTGCAAAAGAGCTGAATGCCCTTTTAAGGGCAGTGAAAAAGAGCTGAATGCCCTTTAATGCCCTTGCAATGCCCATACAAATACCCCTTTAGGGTCAATGGGTAGTTTAGGTTTATTAGTGTTAAGTTTTTTTTTTATTTTGGGGGGTTTGGTGGGTGGGGGGTTTAACTGTTAGGGGGGACTTTGTTTATTTTTAATGTAAAAGAGCAGATTTCTGTAGGTCAGTGCCCCACAAAAAGCAATTTTAAGGGCTATTGGTAGTTTATTCTTTGATTAGGGGGTGTTTTTATTTGGGGGGCTTTTTTATTTTCATAGGGATTAGGTTTAATTTTTTTATTTTGGATAATGTTGTTTATTTTTTTCTGTATTTTTACTTTTTTATTTTTTGTAGCTTGGGGGGTTACAATTTTCACACATAGACTGTCCTCTGGGCAGGCTTATCAACTAGTTAAAAATAAAGATGAACATTTTTTTTTTTTAAACTGCACAAAGACGTTATAAGGGGTTTAAGTGAGGGGATGTGGGGTGAAAGAACCTTTACATGGAGGTCAATGGGGGACTGTGTTTTCACTATAAATATATATGCTTATATACATATATATTTATTGATTACTGCCAACGCTGCACGATTTGCCCCTTGCGCTGTGCTAGGTGGTTTGCTGTGTCTGAAAGCATTAAAAAAAGGAGGCTCCCGGGCGGAGCCGGCCACGGACCAGCATGACCGCAAAAGAATAGTGCTGCGACTAGCTGATTCCTGCTGCCTGAACTAATGGCAGTCTAGAGGGCTAAAATTACAAGACACTGCGCTGCAAACACCCTCTGATACCCTGAAGCACATCATCAACCCATGTGGGGCTCCGTATAACCGCCGGAGGTGAGGACATTTTCCCTGCTCCGGATCTGCTGAGGCCTAGTGATTTCCTCACGGTGACTCACGCCGACATATGCAGTTGCAGAGAGGAGCGGCAAATAAGAAGAATAGGTCCATACTCACCCAAGCACCTTTACTGGTCTCAAAAAACCCACCGGAGTAGAAGAAATGGAGGCAGGTGGTTTACCGGCAATTAAGGACAATCTACACTGCTGCAGAGGTAAAGGAGGGTGAGAGTGGTGGGCCCATGACAAAACTTACATGAGAGCTATGTGAGGGGGAAACTTGAGGATTACCCATATATAGCCAACAAGATATTCAAAAGGAGAGTGAAATGTGCACATATTAATAAGCCCATGGGAGATTAAAAGAAGCAGACAAGGGGCTGCAGTAAATATATAATCCAAAAGACTGGCAATGTGACTTGAGAAAGACTGCAACCACATATATCACACAACAAAGAGTCTGTTGCATATTAATAGACATAATACTGCAGCCTTTTAGGAAAAGGAATAGGGGCTCTTTCTATACATAGGAACTATATCCCTGGGTTTGCAACGTTTATCTACAAATAATATTGGAAGCTAAAGAGTTCCTGACCCATTAACAATCACTGGGTACAAATAGAGAGATTGATTTGTTTATAGCTACTTTAACATAAGGACATTGCCTTTCCTGGTCAGTCCCTGGGGACCAAGTCCATCCTATATTCTATGTCAAGTATGGCCTCCAGAAGGCAGGCGAAACCTGAGAAAAACCAAAAGACAACAAACACTACAAATACCAAAATGAACTCCTTTTTTAAAGCTGTAGTGGCTCCTAATGTAACATCACCAAACTCACCTACTTCGGATATGGAAGAGGAGAGGGTCTATTCGGAAGATAATCCTCAAGAAGAGGATTTCCCACTGACCAGGGCAGACCTGAAGACATTACCCTCTAAAGAGGATTTCTCAACCTTTATGCAGCAAGTTAGTCAGCTGATTAGGGATGGTTTGGCTGATGTCAAAAAATACATTACAGAACTAGGTAATAGAATGGTACAACTTGAAGGCTACTCCGAGGAAATTTCGGAAACCACAAACTTAACGACATCACAATTACAACATCAAACAATGGAGATAATCCAGCTACAAAATCAGATTGAGGATCTGGATAACAGAGGCCGCAGACAAAACCTAAGAATTAGGGATGTCAGGTTAGGAAATGTCCAGAAGAAGACCCAAATGCTAGGGCAAACTTAAACAACACCCTTGCACTCTGAGTTTAATCCAGGACGTGACCCTACGATAGCTGTTTTTGACAGTAATCTGATTCAAGGCCTGATAATCAATACAGGGACAAAGACCTCCATCTTTTTTCCCAATGAAGAAAAAACCCGCACCCACAGGTGATGAGGAAGGACAAATAAATCCTCTGGCTAAGTTGTCCTTTATGTATTCCTCAAGAGAGACATTTTCTTGAGGAGAGAGGGGATAGGTCCTTCCCTTAGGTAGAGGAGCCCCTGAATACAATTCGATAGGACAGTCAAATATCCGGTGTGGAGGTAGCGTCTCAGCCTCCTTTTTAGAAAACACATCACTAAAGGCATGATAGTAATTAGGCAATAAATCAGGAACTTCCACCATAGCTACGACAGGACAAGATGGTTTAGAGGGATTTTGCAGGCAATGTTTGAAACAGGTAGTTCCCCAGGAAATAAGTTCTCCTTTAGACCACGAGAAAACTGGATCATGAAGCTGCAACCAAGGTAACCCCAGAATCAATGGTATGTGGGGAGAAGAGATGACATCAAAACGAATAATTTCAGAATGGAGTATGCTCACAAACAAAAGAAGAGGAATGGTAGAATGTTGCATGATACCAGAACCTAGAGGCTGTCCACTAACAGTAGTTACCTTAATTAACTGTTTCTTGGCTTGAAGAGGAATCCTGAGAGAGTCAGCAAAGTTTGAATCAATGAAAACTCCAGCAGCTCCAGAGTCGATGAGAGCTTGAGCTTGAAACTTGGCGTTTCCAAAAGTGATAGTCACAGGAACAAAAAGTTTAGAATTGAGGGAAGACATGGAATTCTGGCTTAACTCTGTCCCTCTATCAAAAGTTAAGCCTTGGCTTTTACTGGCTGGATAGTACAGTCCTTCAGTAAATGTCCTTTGGTACCACAATAGAGACATAATCCAAGAGTACGCCTTCTATGGCGTTCAGCTTCTGACAATTTAATAGCTCCTACTTTCATGGGTTCCACAGACTCAGGAGATTGGGAATTATTATTAGAAAGACTTGAGGTACGAATAGGAGGACGAAAAGAAGATTTAACAAAGGATCTCCGATTCCTATCTCTCTCCTGAAGACATTCTGAATGCCGGGCGTCAAGAGTAATACACAAATTGATAAGACCCTCCAATGAATCGGGGAGTTCCCGAAATACAAGTTCATCCTTAAGGCTTTCGCAAAGTCTTTTGCGAAAGGCTGCCCGTAAGGCTCCATGGTTCCAATCAGTTTCTGCGGCTAAAGTCCTGAATTCAATAGCATATTGAGCTACCGAAAGGGATCCCTGTCTCAGATCCAACCGTCCTGCCTCTGCAGCTGCAGACCTCCCAGGCTTGTCAAAAACAGAAGAAAAAATGGACACAAATAATTCCACATCCTGTAGTAAAGGATCATTCTTCTCTAAAAGAGGAGACACCCAGGCTAGAGCCTTACCCTTCATGAGGGATATAATAAAGGTGATTTTGGAAGTAGACTTGAAAAAAACTTGAGGATTGTTTCTGAAGGGAAAACAACATTGATTAAGGAATCCACTGCATTCTTCAGGATTACTGTCATATTTATCTGGAAGTGGGATTTGTGGTATATACTGTCCAACAGGTTGAGGTGGATTAAAGACAGCTTTGGAGCTAGTAGCAGCTGCAGCAGGAGTCGCTGTAGCTTGAGAAGGAGCGGAGAGGTTATGTAGCAGAGCAGTAATCTGGTCAAGCTTGGAATCCAAAGTTTGCAAATGAGTAGAATGATTTCCCAGAAGTTGCCCTTATAGAGCCACAGCCCTGGATAACTCATCAGGGTCCATACTATGGCCTGTTTGTACTGTCAGGTTAGGAAATGTCCAGAAGAAGACCCAAATGCTAGGGCGGACTTAAACAACACCCTTGCACTCTGAGTTTAATCCAGGATGTGACCCTACGACAACCTCCAAAAAAAATGTACTCACAATATGGAGCAGGGTTAGCCTGTGTCCAAAGTAATTCAAGATAACAGCCAGATAGACTTCTGAATAAGGAACTGGTTTTAGGAAATGCCTTCCACAAAATCAGGAGAGCAGGGATAGTCCACTTATACTCAGACAGAAGAAGGGTAAAACAAGAAACAGTTAATAATGCAGGAGTAGCTAATTTGTTATCAGGCAGTTTGAGGGTTAACACTGTGTAGTCAGTCCTCACAAAGTTTGCAACAGGTTATCAGGCAGTTTGAGGGTTAACACTGAATAGTCAGTCCTTGCAGAGTTTGCAACAGGTTATCAGGCAGTTTGAGGGTTAACACTGAATAGTCAGAACTTGCAGAGTTTGCAACAGGTTATCAGGCAGTTTGAGGGTTAACACAGAATATTCAGTACTTGCAGAGTCTGGCAACAGTATATCAGGTAGTTTGAAGGTTAACACAGATTAATCAGTACTTGCTGAGTTTGGCAGTAGGTTAAAATGCAGTTTGAGAGTTTCACAGAATAAATAGTATTTGCAGAGTTTGGCAGCAGGTTAAAAATGCAGTTTGAGAGTTTCACAGAATAAACAGTACCTGCAGTGTTTGGCAACAAGATATCAAGCAGTTTGAAGGTTTACACTGAATAAACAGCATTTGCAGAGTTTGGCAGCAGGTTAACATGCAGTTAGAGAGTTTCACAGAATAAACAGTACTTGCATTGTTTGGAAACAGGTAATCAGGAAGTTTGAAGGTTAACCCAGCATAGTCAGTCCTTGAAGAGATTGGTAACAGAAAATCAGCAGTTAGAGAGTTTCCACAGCGAATTCCTCACAGAAGCTAGGAACAAACAAACGGGCACTGAAGAAACAGGAAGCCCGGAATAAAAAGCCTGGTCGTGACATCATCAGGAAGGGGCGGCTCAGACTACCTGTCAATCAAGCACACAGAGAGGACTGCCAGAGCTTCCCAGCGGCTGAGCGTGACAAGGGGTATTCCCGAAACTATCACGTCTGCGACTCTGCAACAATACCTACAGAATTTATTTTGCTTTCTGCTGAACCTGAGGCTGATATAATGTTAGACAGGGCCCACAGGGCTTTGAGGCTAAAACCACAACCCTCTGCGGCACCTAGAGATGTCATTCTGAAATGCCATTACTTCCAAGATAAATAGAGCATCTTAACAGCGGCAAGGAAAAAGTCACCAGTCCAATACTTAGACACTTCACTCCAAATATACACAGACTTAAGTCCCCTCACATTGACAAAACGTCGAGAAGTGGGATTCCTGACAACACACCTGAGAGGTATGGGAATACCGTACCACTGGGTTTTCCCCTTCTCCCTGAGAGCATTAAAAGACAACAAGGAAGCCACCTATAGGGACTTGGAAGACCTGGATACATTTTGTACGCAATTAAATATCCCTAAACCAAAGATCCCCACAGGGATAGGTAAAGATCAAGATGAAGATTTGGTACAACGCCAATCACCAAAGGCACAAAGACAGAAGTAGACAACAGTCCAGAAGAAACCTCCTGCACTGAGACGCCAACAAGGGGAGCCTAGCAATACAGCACCACCATGAGGAGATTATAGGACATCCTGGCTGGACTTTCCTTGACTATACCCAGTCTCCGCCTTAATAGTAGGCAAGAGTTTGGTTAAAAGGGTTCATATGGTTCTCTAGTTAGTACTGAGATTGTTTATCTTGTAAAATTGTTTTCCCCCAAGCAGATACTTAGCCAGAAACGCAGAAATAACACAATGACCTCTGGACATAACTATAATAAGTTAGCAGCAGCAGACGAATTGCTGCTTCCTCCCACCCTTAGTTAAATGAGAGTGGCCACGATAGGGCCTAACTTAGTACGGTTGCTTAGTGATAAGCTGATTGTTAAGTTGATTGTTATAATTGTTATAAAGTTAATTTATGTTGACATCCTCTTGTTGATTCATCCACAGAAACAGCTCTATAGTATAGCTACTTTACTTACTATTGTTGCCACTTCGGGTCTCTCCTGGTCTCCTGGGTCAGGGGGGGGGATACAGTTGTCTCCAGAAAGTCAATCTATACATCAAGGTAAGCGAGGATTACATACAATTAAACACTCTCCTAGCTACAATGCATAAAACCTTAAGTGTAATATCCCAGAACAAGATGGTTTGCAAGATAAAAAAGCTCTGTTATATTTATACAGGAAACACATTTCCCTAAAAAAACAAAACCAAAATTTTCCTCTAGAGATTTCCCGACCGGATACTTTAACTCTCACGACAAAAAGAGAAACGGAGTAGGTATTCTGATACACTGCAACACACCTTTCCAGCTAATTAAATCTATAGGGGACAAGGAGGGTAGAATACTTACAGTGATAGGCCTGTTGTTTAATAGACCTGTGACTCTGGTTAATGTATATGTGCCCAATTCTAATAGGACTTCCTTCTTCAGACGACTACTTTCTTTAGTTTTAAAAAATAAGAAAGGCATATTGATTCTAGGCGGCGACCTTAATGTAACTTTGGACCCCAGACTGGACACAACCTCTCCAAACACAAACATAGCCCATAGACCCCCGGATTTAGTATATAAATGTTTTAGGCAGTTAGGCTTAATAGACGTTTGGAGGATACAACACCCCCAACAAAGGAACTATACTTTTTATTCGCACCCATGGGCATCGTACTCCGGTTAGATTATTTATACATAGAACAATTGAGTCTATCCCTTATATTGGACTCTGACATACAGCCAACGACATGGACTGATCATTCTGTAGTTTCCATCTCCTTAAAGTGGCCAGACGCCCCAATTAACCCATTTATCTGGAGATTGGATGAATATCTCCTCCGTCACCCGCCAACCTATAAATCCCTGACTACATCAATTACTGAATACTTTAAGTTCAACACTAGCTCTGATACATTGCCACTTAGTTTGTGGGAGGCACACAAAGCAGTCATGAGAGGTGAATGCATTAAGCATACAGCGCATCTCAAGAAAGCACACAATTTGGTGGTAGAATCTCTGCTTGCCAAATTATATAAATTGGAGCTAGAACATAAACAACAACCGAAGGACACAAATCTCTTATTTTTAATCACTGGGACAAGGACAGACCTTAACAATATACTCACGAGGGAGGCACAGAGGACAGCCTTAAAGTTAAGGAAAACCTTCTTCTTTGATGGAAACAGAGCGGGGTCACTATTAGCAAAGGCCTTAAAGACAAGAACCAGCCATACTCATATACACAAATTACAAAAACAGAATGGTACAGATACACATGATAGCAAGGAAAATGCAGACAGTTTTAAGGATTTCTATGCACACCTTTACAACTTAAAACAAGCAGATTCCCAGGTTCATTTTGAGGAAATGCAACAGTATATTCAGGCAGCCAATTTAAACTCCTTATCACAAACTCAAATGAATGACCTAGATAAGCCAATCTCTTTAAAAGAAATCCTGACTGTTATCTCTCATCTCCCCTCTGGTAAAAGTGCTGGCCCAGACGGCTTTACTAACTCATATTACAAATCTTTTAAGCATCTTTTGGCTCCTCACCTCCTGACCTTATTCCAGGCCCTAGATAATAACAACTTAGAGTTTTCGCCTGAAATGTTGTCCGCACACATTTCAGTTATACTGAAGTCTGATAAACCACAAGATCAACCGGGTAGCTACAGACCTATCTCTCTACTCAATTCGGACTTAAAGATTTTTAGTAAAATCATAGCCAATCGTATTAACACAGTGAGAAACAACATTATATACACAGACCAGGTAGGCTTTACACCACGTTGAGAAGCGCAAGATAACACAATAAGAGCCCTGAAGCTATCGACATATGCAAAAATTCCATAACTGTTCTAATGACGACCGACGCTGAAAAAGCGTTCAACAGAAAGAATTTACATTTTCTAAAAAAAACATTCGAGATATTCAGATTCGAACCAAAATAATAGAGTATGTAGCCTTTATACACATCCCAGCGCTAGAGTGAGAGCGAATGGAATGCTCTCAGACCCTTTTCTTATTTAAAACGGCACGCGACAGGGATGCCCTCTTTCGCCCATCCTTTTTATACTGACAATGGAGGTATTTGCCGCACATATCCGCGCCAACCATGAGATACAGGGCATTTCAATAGGTCCCAATAAATGTAAAATAGCCATGTATGCTGATGACGTCCTCTTTTCAGTATCTTCTCCTACTAGAACCATTCCAGCTATATTACGTGAGATTGACAGCTTTGGTAAATTTTCAAACTTTTTAGTAAACCAGACTAAATCAGAAGTCCTGAACATATCACTTAGTGCGTCTGAGTTTTGCAGTCTTTCATCAGTGTGCCCATTATGCCTACAGACAGATTCAATTAAGTATTTGGGTATCCATCTCTCCTCACAGTATTCCACCCTTTTTAAGAAAAACTATGAGACACTGCTCCGCACCATATATAATGACCTTAATACCTGGGCAACTAAGCCACTCTCGTGGTGGGGTAGGGTGTATTCTATTAAGATGACAATATTACCCAACATTCTATATATCCTACAGGCCCTGCCAATTTATCTTCCCAATTGGTTTCTAACTCGCTTACAAAGTCAATTGAACTACTATGTATGGGGCAAGAGTAGACCTAGGGTAAACAGGAACACTCTTTATAGATCCACGGTCATGGGAGGTATAGGGTTACCAAAGATTGAGGAATACTACCGCCCAGTGACTCTCCAGAGAATACTGGACTGGCACGGTTCGACGACTCACAAAGCTTGGGTGTCTATAAACTCTCACATCCTACTCCGTTTGTTCGAGAATTATGTTTGGTTTCGCCAGACCTGAGGCCAACACAGTGTGGGCATCTAGATATGCACAAACATTTTTTTAAAGAATGGGAAAGGATAAAGATTGCATATCCCCACATTTCATCAATTAGATCTCCATTATTCCTGGTAGTCTTTAACACTGAAATGGTAGGGGGTTGGGACAAAGGATTCAGAAGACTCACGGAGTGGGATTATACTATTCCACTGTGTAGATTTTTAGAGGAAGGGAAATTAAAGGATAGAAACAGACTGTAGACAATAGCCGACGGAAGATTCTCACACTGGCTTAAATATGCACAACTCCAGCACTTTTTACAAACATCTCCACATAGGAAAGAATTCCTGCACCCTATGACTCCCTTCGAGAGACTATGTGAAAGGGAGACGGCATTCCAGAGTCCCCTATCTGTCTCCCGTCGACTTTTGATAGAACCTCAAAATAAAAACTTACCAAATTACACATCAAAATGGGCACTTGACCTACATAGTAACATAGATAACAAGGCCTGGTGCAATATTTTCCAAAGAATGAAAAAATCCTCCACATCACCACAAATACTTGAATTAAACTACAAAATCTTATCACGCTGGTACTTAACACCGACTAGACTGAACACAATATATCCTGACTCATCACGACTGTGGTGGAGGGGATGTGGAGAACAGGGTAGCCTAATACATATGTGGTGGGATTGTCCTTTAATAAAGAACTTGTGGAAAGAGATAGAAACCCACCTGCAGAGAATAGCGGGAGATACTTTCTTGCTTAACCCTAGAATAGCGCTACTAAATGATACTCCCCACATTCCATGTAAGTTGAGATTTCTTTTAGTACAGATAGGGCTCAATGGAGCTCGGTCATTGATTGCCAGGGCATGGAAAACACCAACATCTCCGACAAAAGAGATGTGGATTGAAAGAACAACCGAACTCCATCTTAATATATAACCACAAACATACGAGCCCCACTAGTGCAATACTCATCAATGGAGATGGGGGTCGCTCATTTCCTGGCCCGGAGATCTGGGGGGACCTGAAAAAAATATTTTTTTTTGACGAAGAGTCTGATAGGATTAGGAGATACAGATTGTCAAGGACTTAGAAATAAAGTTGATCGACTTTGATGTTTAAGGTAACAATGCCTATAAGTGGTACAAGTTAATTGTGGAGCACAAAATTGGTTAGTAGTTTAGAATGTTTTACTTTATTACTGAACAATGTAATTAGACATAGGTCTAGGAATGTATTCTGTACAATGATTGCCTGTTATACCTTGTAAAATAGAAAACATAATAAAAAAAAAAAAAAAAAGGAGGCTCCCATTGAAGCATATGGAAGCGCGCTCTCATAAGCACCATAGAACAAGCTAACAATGTTATTGAGCTGTTTGTTCGTTCCTGTGAGTGTTCCTCTCTCTGTGTGTGTATATATATATATATAATGTGATAATATTTATTTCACGTTTCTCAGAGAGCTAGAGAGGGTGGGGATGGGAGACCATTCAGTGTCTAAGAGCTGCATTGCTTCATTCCTCTGCTGTTGTTCAGGAATTGAATAAACAGAAGCAGCATGTCATCAAAGCTCCGTACCTCAGGCTGACAAGAGGCAGATGTTGCTTAAGAGTAATCCATGAATAATCAGGCAAACAGCTAGCTTAGAAGGCTCTCAAATAGACTAGCCAACTTCAGCTTCAAGATGTCAGACCCCAGCCTGGTGGTCTGTTTCCAAATTGTAGATTTCAGAGGTGAAAGACAGTCAATCTATTACAGAAGTCATTATGGGTCAGGAGGAGAAGGTTGTAGACCTGATCTGTTGACAGCTGATAACCACCTCCTCCTGACTGATACTACTGTGATAACATTCATTCATGTGTTACACTTACTGATGTAAAATAATTTGAAAAATATATAAGTGACAGCACATGATTTGTTATGTTTACCTTTATCTTAAACATTAAAATAGAGTCACTAAGCTAAAATTACCCCAGACTCTAAATACAGACTGTTCTGTGGGCAATTATGGATGGGCAAATTGTCTTGGGTCCTGGTTTTCAAACCTGTCCTCAGGCCTCACTAACAGGCCACATTTTGAGGGTTTCTGAACTGGAGCACATGTGAAATAATCAGCTGATTGGTAACCATGGTTATTTTACCTGCTCTCATCCCAGGTAATCCGGAAAACATGGCCTGTTGGAGAGACCTGAGGTCAGACTTGAAAACCAGTGGTCTAGGGAGTGTGGGACTAGTGCTTAGATGTAAGATGGTGCAGGAGGTGTGTCAGCCTTAGTCCGTGCACTGTTTGTTAATCACTGTCCCTGCAAAACCACTTGTGAATAATTAATTATTACTATAATAGCTGCCTTGTAGATAAAACATACAAGTGGTTTGCTTAAAGAGCCTGATTAAAAATGACAATCCACACTGGGCTAAGTATTCCATGTATAAAATATTCAGTTTCTGACTTATTTGTATTTATTTACAGTAAATAACATTTGCACTTTAAATGGCTGTCAATTTAAAAATATGAAGTGATATAAATTCATTACAATCTGGTTTTCAGGTTATATTCAGTTGGCTTTTAAAAGGGTTTGGTTTGGAACCTTTTGTCTTCTAATTAAGACTTATGTGTATGGGTCTTCTGTTCTGATATGCTTTTGCATATATTTTTTATATATATTATTTATAGATGCTCAATGTAATACAGCATTAAAAACTCAAATATAATTTAAAGTTTGCACTTAGTTCTGTTAATTGTGCAAGTTTACATTTTAACTTATTTTTAATGAATAAGAGCAAGAATACAGAGCAAAGAAGATATGAATAATGGGAAAAACACATACTTTTGTGAGGGGGAGGAAGAAAACAGATTTATATATACTGTAGGTTGAATTAACATTAAATGTATAGGATATGGACTAGCGCCTACTTAATTCCCTTAAAGCCTGAGGGGGGGTGATGCCTAGTAACCACCAATAGAAATCGTATATTCTATACGATTTATACCATGAATTAACATTAAAGTAAGGTTATTTTTTCATACCAACAAATTTATAAAATACAGCTGGCCAGATTACGAGTGGAGCACTATCTTAATGCCCTGTAATAGGGCAAATTTGCCTGTTTACGGGCGCACATTAAATAACAAAACATTAGAAGTGACCGCGAGCTTGTGGTTTCACTTTGCGCTTAGCACAATTAACCAGCGGTCAGACCTCTGGTTAAAAATAAAAAAAAAATCCCAAATGACCTTAAAATAAAGAGTGCTGGACATTACATCTATACTATAATCACCGCCCATATGAACGATTAAGAAAAAAATAAACTAACCACCCGCATGAAGTATTAAGAAAAAAAAGAAAAAAATACCCAATAAAATTATTAACCCCTAAATTCGCCAACCACATCGCAAACTACCTAATACAATCCGCCAACCCCCCACAACACAAAAAACTAATTTAATGACTAACACCCCCTAAATTAACATCTTAGCTACATAAAAAATACTACATTACAATTAAAATAAAATAAAAAAAAATACATTACATTAATCTAAAATTACAGAAAATAAAAAAAGGCTAACATTACAAAAATAATAAACAACACTATCCAAAATAAAAAAAATAAACCTAATCTCTATGAAAATAGAAAAACAAAACAATATAAAAACACCCCCTATTCTAAGAATAAACTATCAATAGCCCTTAAAAGGGCTTTTGGCAGGGCATTAACCTAAATAAGTCTGCTCTTTTACATTAAAAATAAACAAAGTCCCCCCTAACAGTAAAACCCCCCACCCACCAAATCTCCTAAAATAAAAAACTAACACTAATAAACCTAAACTACCCATTGCCCCTAAAGGGTCATTTGTATGGGCATTGCCCTTAAAAGGGCATTCAGCTCTTTTTCACTGCCCTTAAAAGGACATTCAGCTCTTTTGCAAATTGCCCAATAAACCCTAATCTAAAAAACAAAACCCCCCAAAAATTAAAAAAACAACCTAAACTAAAGCCCAAAATAGGTACTCACGGTTTCAGAAGTCTGGCGGAGAAGGTCTTCCTCCAGGCGGGTCCATCATCTTCAACCACAGCAAAGGCGGTGTGGAGCAGAGGTTTAGAGCGGTCTTCCCAGATGTGGGGGTCTTCCAGATGTGCGCAGAGCGAAGGCGGCACCCAGCGGAGGTCTGTAGCAGTCTTCCCAGATGTGGCGATTCTCGGCGGTGGTCATCTGCGGCGGTGGTCCTCGGCGAAGGCGTGGAGGTTCCTCTTCATGCGATCGTCCGCCGCACACTGAAGATTGAATTCAAGGTACCCCATATTTATTGGGGTACCTTGCATTCCTATTGTCTGAAATTTTCAAAATCATCCAATAGGATGAGAGCTACTGAAATCTTATTGGCTGATTTGAACAGCCAAAAGGATTTCAGTAGATCTAATCCTATTGGCTGTTTTGAAAAATTCAGCCAATAGTAATACAAGGTACCCCAAAATGATTGCGGTACCTTGCATTCAATATTCAGTATACGACGGACATTGGATGAAGACGAGCCTCCATGCCAACAAGGACCACCACCGCCGCGAGGATCGCTGTCGCCAAGGACCACCGCCACAGATGACCATCGCTAAGGATCGCCACATCTAGGAAGACCGCTCCAGACCTCCACTCCACGCCGCCTTCGCTGTGGATGAAGATGATAGACCTGCCTGGAAGAAGACCTTCTTCGCCGGACTTTCTTTAGGTCAATGCCCTACAAAAAGCCATTTTAAGGGCTATTGGTAGTTTATTCATAGATTAGGGGGTGTTTTTATTTGGGGGGGGCTTTTTTATTTTCATAGGGATTAGGTTTAATTTTTTATTTTGGATAGTGTTTATTTTTTTCTGTATTTTTACTTTTTTATTTTTTGTAGCTTGGGGGGTTACATTGTTCACACATAGACTGCCCTCTGGGCAGGCTTATCAACTAGTTTAAAATAAAGATGAGCATTCTTTTTTTTTTTTTAAACTGCACAAAGACGTTATAAGGTGTTTAAGTGAGGGGATGTGGGGTGAAAGAACCTTTACATGTAGGTCAATGGGGGACTGTGTTTTTACTATAAATATATATGCTTATATACATATATATATTTATTGATTATTGGTTTGCTGTGTCTGTCAGCATTAAAAAAAGGAGGCTCCTATTGAAGCCTATGGAAGCGAGCTCTCATAAGCACTTGACTCCCGGGCAATGCGAATGCAAGGTTGCGTTCGCATTGCACTGCACTTGTAATACTAGCGCACATTTACGTGTGCTGGTATTACTGAGTGCTATGCAAATATCACGCTAGCTCCACTAATAATCTAGCCCAGTGATTGTAGGGTATTTGTATGTGAGAGTGTGGGAGAAATTGTGTGTGAGAAGATGAGTGTGATAGCATGTGATAAAGTGAGTGTGATATTATTTAATAAAGTGTGAGAGTTTGAGTGTTTGGGGCATATTTATCAAGCTCCGTATGGAGCTTGATGTCCCTTGTCCGCCTGCTCCGCCGCGGACAGAAATCAACTTGATCAAATACGATCAGGTTGATTGACACCCCCTGCTAGCGGCCAATTGCCTGCAAATCTGCAGGGGGCGGCATTGCACCAGCAGTTCACAAGAACTGCTGGTGCAATGATAAATGCTGACAGCATATGCTGTCTGCATTTATCGATGTGCGGCGGACATGATACACTACTTCGTATCATGTCCGCTCGCACATTGATAAATATGCCCCTTTGTGTGTATGGGAGAGAGAGTGTGAGAGTGTGTGTAATAGTAAGATTGAAAGAATGAGATGGTGTGATAGTGTGTATGTGGGAGAGTTTCTGTGTGTATGGGAGAGTGAGTATGAAATAGTGTGTGTGCGTGTGTTTGTAAAAGTGTAGGAGTGAGAGGGTGATTGTGATAGTGTGTGTGAGTGTGGGAGAGTGTTTGTGTGTGTGGGAGAGTGTGTGGGTGAGTGTGATAGCATGTGAAAAAGTGTGTCTGAGAGTTTGAGTGTGTGTATGGGAGAGTGAATTTGTAGAAAGGCAAAACAAAGAAAACATTGATGCTTCTTGTGAAAAGGGATGTGAAGCTAAGCATCCTTTAAATCCACAAAGAAGAATGGATCTGATAGTCACCATCTTGAAAGAAGACACCCTCATAAATTTGTTTAAGGTTTTTCAAATCTAAAATCGGTCTGAAATTTCCTTCTTTCTTCAGGACAACGAACAGATTGAAATAAAATCCCTTCCCCAGTTCTGATGCAGGAACGTGAACAATTACTCAGATGTCCTCCAAACCTTCACACAGTAGAAAAAATCTGCATGATTTACAAAATTATTAGAGACAGAATAAACCTTTCTCGAGGAGAACCTGACCGAAACATGATCCTGTATCCCTGAGAAATTATATTCATGACCCATGGATGGACTGATCCCAGGCCTTCTGAAACAGGCCTAATCTGCTTCCTACCAGAGATGCCTCTGGGTTGGGGGCTGCACCTTAATGCAGACTTTGCATTGGTAGCAGAGTTCTTGTTCTGCTTGGACTTGTTCCATGCTGTATTCAGCTTCCAGGTAGATTTTGTGGACTCTGACTTTTGTGAGGAGGAAGATCTCTGATTACTAGACTGGTGAATGGAACGAAAATTATTGCCAGATTTGCACTTAGATCGGAACATCTTATCCAATGGGGGAAAAATGCTCCCCTACCAACCATGACTGCGCCAAACAAGATCTTTCCTTTAAACAGCAAAGTTAGTAATCTGGATTTTGATACCATATCAGCAGATCACAGCTCACAGCTTTAACCAGAGAGTCTGTCTAATTAGCACAGACAAGGCTGTATTTTTTCCATTTATTCAAACAATCTGAATGATTGCATCACAAATAAAAGTGTGTGCCATCTGCAGACAATGAATACACTCCTGGATGTCTTCCAAAGGAGATTCTTGAGAAATTAACTCAGCTGAGGAATCACACCAAATAGATACTGCTCCTGCAATGCCAGCAATCAAAACAGCTGGTTGAAAAAAAGGAGACACCCCTGCAACAAGGACTTCCTGAGAAACCCTTCCATCTTCCTATCCATAGGATCTCTAAAAGGCCAAAGTAGTGATAGCTCCATCTACCATAGTAATGGTGTCCCAATTTTCCAAATTGGCCTCTAGAACCAGAAATAGTGTCTTAAATTTAGGAGAAGGGATGAACAGTACTCCAGGTTTTAGCCACTTCTTAAAAATAATCACCAAGATTACAAGTTGTGTGCTAAACCTTGTGTGTAAATAACGCAAAAAATTAGCGGTACCGCACTTTCCATAGTGCTGCCATTACAAGTTACACAAAAACCCCTTCTTGTGCTGTGCATTATGGTGCATTAAAGTGCCATAAAACGGGTTGAGATCTGTGCATATCCTAAAAGGGCTAATTAAGTAAAAATAGTTTACTTAAAAAAATTGTTTAAAAATTGTTGGGAAGTATTTTAAAATAATTTAAAAAAATAAAATAATTTAAAAAAATAAGCAAAAATACTTAAAATAGCCATGCTGTATGGACACTGTGCTCCAACCCTCTTATCAGTGTTTAGACACAGGCATTGTATTTCAACTTTCACAGCTTCTAGGCATGCTCCAGCAGATAATACCTATTCATTTGTGCATTTTATCAAAACAACAATGGATATAGCTACAGCCATAAAAGGAATTGTGTGGGGGGAGTTGGAGCTGTATAATTCAGAAACTTAAAAGAAAGGGTTAATGGCGAGGCACTGCAGTATAAATTTGCAGGTAAAGTAATTATTGTACATATTATTATATTTTGTCTCTATCGCAACTTGTTTTATGTCCCTTTAAGCTCCATACGGCACAAAAGCCAAGGCCTGACTTAACGTGCTTGTGCATGTTTTACCCCATATACATCAATGGAGAGAAAGTGTTAGAAAAATTGCGGAATGGCTATAAAGCAATCCCTATTGATGTCTATGGGGAAAAGAAGGTTATGTAAAAACAGCCTAACATAAACCACTAGTCTAAATACCCCTAATCCGCCACCACACAACATTGCCAACACTAAATAAAGTGATTAACCCCTAAACCGCCGCCCCTGCATCGCTAACACCTAAATAAACCTAATAACCCCTAAACCGCCGGCCCCCACATTGTAACTACTATAATAAAGCTATTAACCCCTAAACTGCCATCCCCCACATCGCAACTACTAAACTAAACCTATTAACCCCTAAACTGCTGGCCCCCCCACATCACAACTACTATAATAAAGCTATTAACCCCTAAACCACTTGCCCCCCACATGGCAACTACTAAACTAAACCTATTAACCCCTAAACTGCCAGTCCCGCACATCGGGACACACTAAAGTATTAACCCTTAAACCTAACACCCCCTAACTTTAAATTAAAATTACAATATAACTATCTTAAAATAAATAAAAACCATCTTCATCCAGGTGGCAACAAGTCTTCATCCAGACGGCGACATCTTCATCCATCGTGGGGGCATCTCCAATCTTCATCCCGGCGGCGCGGAGCTGTGGCGGCGCATAGCTGAGAAGAACTGGCAGCAGCAACGACATCCAGCGTGGAGCCTCCTCTTCATGCGATCTCCGCCGCACACTGAAGATTGAATGCAAGGTACCCCTTTTATATTTGGGGTACCTTGCATTCCTATTTGCTGAAAAATTCAAATCAGCCAATAGGATGAGAGCTGCTTAAATCCTATTGGCTGATTTGAAAATTTCAGCCAATAGGAATGCAAGGTGCCCCAAATATAAAAGGGGTACCTTACATTCAGTCTTCATTGTGCGGCGGAGATGGCATGAAGAGGAGGCTCCTCGCTGGGTGTCGCCTTCGCCACCAGTTCTTAGCGCCAAGCCGCCACAGCTCCCTTTAGGGGCAATAAGTAGCTTAGGTTTTTTTAGACTTAGTTTTTTTTTATTTTTGGAGGTTGGTTGGGTGGGGGAGTTTACTGTTAAGGTGTTCCTTGTAATTTATTTTAGGTAAAAGTGCTGATTGCTTCAGGGCAATGCCCTACAAATGGCCCTTTAAAGGGCTATTGGTAGTTTATTGTTAGATTAGGGGGTGTTTTTATTTTGGGATGGCTTTTTTTATTTTATAGGGATATTAGATTAGGTTTCATTTTTATAACTTTGGATAATTTTGTTTATTATTTTTTGTACTCTTGTTTTTTGTTGTTGTTATGTTAGTTTTTTTTTTCTCGTAGTGTTAGGATTTTTTAATTTTGTAACTTAGTTTTTTTCTTTTTCTTTTTTTTTTTTTTTCTTTTAGTTATGTTAGGTTTATTTATAGTTTAAGCTTATATTTTTTTTATTTCTTAGGTAAGTTTTTATTTATTTTAAGATAGTTATATTGTAACTTAAATTTAAATTTAGGGGGTGTTAGGTTTAGGGGTTAATAGTTTAAATTAGTGTGTCTCGATGTGGGGGGCCAGCGGTTTAGGGGTTAATAGGTTTAGTTTAGTAGTTGCGATGTGGGGGGCTGGTGGTTAAGAGGTTAATAGCTTTATTATAGTAGTTGCAATGTGGGGGATTGGCAGTTTAGGGGTTAATAGGTTTATTAAGTGTTGGCAATGTGGGTGGTCGGCGGTTTAGGGGTTTAGTAGGTTTATTTAGTGTTGGTGATGTGGGGGGTCAGCGGTTTAGGGGTTAATACTTTATTTTAGCGTTGGCTGTGTGGGTGGCACATTAGGGGTTAATAAGTTTAATAAAGTATTTGCAATGCGGGGGATGGCGGTTTAGGGGTTAATAGGTAGTTTATGGTTGTTAGTGTACTCTTTGTTATGAGTTTTGTGAAACATTTTTGTTTTGCAAAATCCAAAACTACTGGTCTCAGATCGAGTAATGGATCACGGCGGTATAAGCTATAAGGCTAGCGGAATAGCTGGACTGCATAACCTGTAATACGGGCGCAATGAAAATTCAACTCTCAAAATTTGGCAATCTATCAACCTATTGCCCTCAAAGTATTGTAATAAATGATAAATAAAAGATTAACATATCCCAGGAAAATTGAATAAAATCTTTTA